>NC_085009.1:12738165-12748165 GCF_963854185.1 Sardina pilchardus | reverse complement strand
TTTGAATTGTCATCATGCTCACATTGGTGGATCATGCCTTAGCAATGTTCTGCATCTGTAACATTTATGTCCTTTTGTACATTTATTATGAATTGTGTGTGTGTGTGCGTGTGTGCGTGTGTGTGTGTTAGTGAGTGTTTGAGTGTGAGTGTGTGAGTGAGTGAGTGAGTGTGTGTGTGTGTGTGTGTGTGTATGAGTGAGTGTGTACGTGAGTGTGTATGTGAGTGTGTGTGTGAGTGTGTGTGTGTGTGTGTGTGTGTGAGCGTGTGTGAGTGAGTGTGTACGTGAGTGTGTGTGTGTGTGTGTGTGAGCGTGTGTGTGAGTGAGTGTGTACGTGAGTGTGTGTGTATGTGTGAGTGTGTGTATGAGTGAGTGTGTACGTGAGTGTGTGTGTGAGAGTGTGTATGTGAGTGCGAGTGTGTGAGTGTGTGGACTTCACTTGATAAAGAGTGACAAACACGCTCCTCGCCCATCTCCACTGAGGCCATGGAGGGACTAACTAGGCAGCCCCCCCCCCCCTCTTCCCCCCCCCCTCTTCCCCCAGGCCTCTTCAGCAGCAGCTCTCCACACAGTCCCAGATGCTGTTAGTGCAGTCGCCGTCCTAATTGGCATTTAATGTAGCTCTATGGCCCAGGGAGGGCAGGCGGGGGCCGCACACACACACACACACACACACACACACACACACACACACACACACACACGCCACCACGGCCCCTCACACTGAAACATTCATAAGAGAATCGGCCTGAGGGGGAGCAGGCCACTTGGGCTCCTCTGCTGGGGAGGGAGGAGAGAGGAGGGGAAGGGTGTGGCTCAGTGTTACGCCCCCCCCCCCCACTCCCCAACACACACACACACACACAGACACACACACACAAACACACACACAGATCCCCATGAGTGTGTGTGGGTTAAGGGGTCAACCCATCTCTGGAAGGTACATGAGGCAGCGCAGGGCAGGCCATGAGCATGGAGGTAATAGAACTGAAGGGAGGGAGGGAGGGAGGACGTTTGGGCCCCATTCATTACAGTGGCCAATGCTAGGCTAGCTAGCTATTTCAGCCAACATTAGCCTGACTTGGCTGCCACCATCTTTAAAAATGGCATCTGATGTGCTCACTTCCGGCCATATTTTCACAAACAAGCCAGTTAGGCATCACTTCACAGATGGCCACAAATGATGTTGTACAGTACATGTGGACTGGCACATCCTCCCGGCTTGGAAACGCTGACCCTGCCAAACCCCTGGCCCTTATTTACTGATTCTCTGATAGAGGTATTCGTGAAGTTCCAGCTAACCGTTGTAGGCTATGCTCTGTCTGTGTTTTATGGCATTACTGTAGAGTTTGAAGCTCACTTCAGCAAGATGAAGCTACCTTTACGGAATCTTATAGTATTTTTGGAGAAAATATTATAGTAATCTCATAGGAATATGGGGATTAGGGATTATGGGACGTAGAAGTACTATAATAATGCACAAAACACTGTAGAGGTTAAGGATGTTATAGAGGTATTATGTAACATATAGAGCACTTTGAGCTGCACTCTGTGTATGAAAGGGGCTATAAAACGTAATAAAAATAATAATAATAATTATTACTATTATAGAAGTATGCTACTATCAAGTCTTATATTGTTAGTTCTTTCTCTACACTACTTACACTACTATAGAACTATTTTGGAAATCATATAGTGTTAGTTCTTTTTCCTAAGGGCACATCAATATAGAACTATTTTGGAAATCATACAGTGTAGTCTTTTTCGAAAAGAGCACACAGAAAGAGCATCTGACGTCTTCTCCAGACCAGACCAGTTCAGGGCCCGAGCCCATCTGGTCACTGCCGCTACATGGGTTCTGTTTATTCAGGGAAAATGACATTTTTATGTCAGTCATCCTAGTAATTTATTTCCATCGAGTCTATGTCTTCGGCCTTAGTGTTGGGCCCTGTGAAGCAATACCATTTGCACTCTCCAATACGGCAACCCTGCACATCAAAGCCTGATGTGGTTTTGTTTAACAAATAAAGATGTACTAGTGATCTGTAACACATGTAAGTAGGTTGTTGTGGAGGGAATGATGATTAGGTTACGTGCGGGGGAGGATTTACTGCAGTCTGCCTGCTCTCTCCATATTTAAGGTTTTGGGCAACGAGCCCAAATCTCTTCCTGGGTCTTCTGGGTGGAGATAGGAGGAGGAGGAGGAGGAGGAGGAGGAGGCAGCACCACCACCCATCCACCCCCCACCCCTTTCGTCGTCTCGTTTCATGCCCCCTCCAAAACTCAGTTCTCCCCCTTGGGCGAGAGAGGCCTTTTGAGTTTTTTTTTGTCTTTACTTTATCCAGAAGATAGGAGGAGCAGAGGGAGAAACAAAGACACTCACACAGACCCACAATGCATCTGTGCTGCTCTTTGTAATCTTCTCTTTGGCCTCAGAAATAGGCCAGTGAGACCGGCAATGCCCCCGTCGTCGCTACTTTTAAAACAGGGCTTCCTATCAGTTGGCATTATTGTACAATTACCAGAAAGTACAGAGTTCCTTGTAGGTGATTTAATTAGATTGATGTAGTATGAATGAATAAATAAGTGAGATGTTAGCAAAACACGCAATTAGCATCGCAATTAGCATTGCATGTGTTGTTGTCAGAGTGTCACAGCTTTTGATGTTTATGCTCTCTGATGTAGGTAGTTCATTTAAATGAAAGAGAGCTTGCCGCTCGAAAAGAATATACTGTGCAAATTCAGATTTGGCATGGCAGTCTCAAAATAGCCCCCAATGCATGCCTTAAGATAGAAATTAAAAAAAAAAAAAAAAAAAAAAAAATGCAGATGCATTGTCTTGGCCACACAGCGAGTGTATTTACAAAATTGTGTATCATCAACAGATCTTTTCAGGAGGCTGACAGCTGAAGCATTACGATCGTCAAGTGTCAAGCGCGCGGGCATATACTGTATATCCATACACGGCTGCCTTCTTCCCCGTCAGCGTTGGAGCCAATCTGTTTAGCAGGGGGAGCGCTATAGCACCAGCGCTGAGCCCCGTCGCGTGTGGAAACATTTCTCCTTTCAACTTCACGGTACCTTGGGAGAGGCAAAACAAATCACAGAGCGTTAGCCAGTTTGACGGCGGATGTGCCGAGCAACCATGACAGGCGCTTGGACGCGGTGTTGGGTGCCAGCAGTTTGCATTAAGTTACACGAACGCTAATTTGAACGTACCTGGCTGCACATCACTGGTGGCGGCGCTGGTTTGGCTTCAGTGACAAGCTCAATGCTCCTCTACCCTGATTATCCCAAAAGGGAGGGAGCGAGGTAGGGCTAATTTTGAAAGAAAAAAAAATGGTTGATTTTCTTTTTTCATATATATATATATATAATATCCGAACTAGCTCTTGGCCTATTGGCACAGGCTCAGTTCTCAATTCCTGAAGTCCCTGAAATTGATTTTCAGCCATGATTGCAAGCAGTCAGGCTAATCAAAGCTTTTGAATAATTGCTGCAGTATGATCATCCAGCATGAATTAACAGTGGTAGTGGCGCTGTTTTTTTTCCCCTCTCATATTTCTCGCTGGAAGTCATTGATTTTGCCTTATGACTTCATAACATACCTTTGAAATGGATTCCAGTTGTTGCGATGATGCCATTTTCTTTCCACTGAAGGACTCAGGAGAGTCACATTCTTTTGATGATACCATAAAACTGAGAGCATTTTCTTTTGTCATTATGGCTCTGCAATTTAGCTGATTTCCACACAGTTTTTCTTTTCACTCTAACACATTCAACATGATGGACAATAATTGCCATATTGTAGATGACTATTATTCCTGCCACACTTACAGTAGCCTACTGTACATAACACATGCACCGTTTTGGAGAAGCCTCGTTGACCAGTAATGCAAACATATGCTGGGGAAAAATATAGCAAAACTATCGCTAATTAATGTGATCATTTACGTACACCGTCGTGTGTGCTGGCTGTGTGACATGCGGAGGAGCCGGCGCTGGATGTAATGCATGGTTGGTGAACAGGAGGAAGACATCACCCCAGGAGCCCATGCTTTTGTGCCCGGGTGAAATATGGTCTTTCGTTTAGCTCCGTAATGCATTACGCTGTTTGTGCAAGGAGCGGGCAGATTGATTAAAGAGCCGCGGTGGAGATTAATAACCGAGCCGGGCTGGTTATGACACCTATTGTTTCACAGGTATCCTGTGGAGGTGCTGTGTGCCCCCCCATCCCCCCCCCCCCCCCCCCCAAAAAAGAAAATGTATCACAGGGTAAAACATTGACTAGGAGCCTTTCATTACTCTCCCTCTGCAGACGGATGCTGCTAAAAAGTAATAAACGGTTTCTCTCCCTCTCTTTCTTTTGAGGATACGGGACTGTGTGTGTGTGTGTGTGTGTGTGTGTGTTTTGGGGGCGCGGGGGGTGGGGGGGGTGATGGTGAGGATGGAGGGTGAAAATATGGCATGTCAGGTTTGCCCCTAAAAATACTCTTGTCGGGTAGTGTGTGAAGTGGGCTGGTGACACTGTGGCTGGGGCCCGCCACCGCCGCTGCTGTCGTTGCTGCTGCCGCTGCCGTTGCCGCTGCTTAATAAAAGTGTCCGTGTCCCAGACAGGCCTGAGGAATATGTGCCTGACAGCTAACACAGAGAAATGAGCAGCCCTGCAGCCACCTCTCTGCTGAGCCGAGCAGCCTGTAACCTTGAGAGCATGTGTGTGTGTGTGTGTGTGTGTGTGTGTGTGTGTGTGTGTGTATGTGTGTGTGTGGAGGAGAAGGAGGAGGAGGAGGAGGCTGCCTCAGTGCTATACAGGTCTCCTGAAGAGGAGCTGAGGTTTGTTTCTGCACCCCCCCCCCCCTCTCCACACACACACACACACACACACACTCACATACACACACACACTCCCCCCCCCCCCCCACCCCCAGCGCTGAACTGACAGTCCTGGGCCACAGGAGCGGGGCAGCCTGGTGTCAGAGATGCTGTGACGAACTCGTCTGACTTCCTCCAAAAAATGCCCTTTGTTGCGGGAATGGGTGAAAGAAGCTAAAAAAGTGGCTTGACAGGAAGCACTGTACATAATACTTCCCCTTCAAAAATGGCAGAAAAGAAAGAGGGTGGAGAGGAGAAAGTCCAGCCGGAAGCTCCGTTACTGTTTAAGTTTAGAAATGCCTGTAAGAGAGAAGATCCAAAAGGCATGCTTAAAGGTAGGGTATGGAATGAGCTTTGTTGGCCATTTTTGCAAAATCACTTGAAATCCTATTCATAACCCAGTTATAGCCACTAAGTTGGAAGCACTGAAATGGAAATTAAACACGTCAATCATCTGCGGAACGGGCAGGGCTCGAAAAACTCCAGCCAATAGAATTCCTCACCCCATACTATCATTTCACAGCTCGTTCGTCAATCTAACGTCTTACTCCTCTTCCTGCTCCCCCTCCCCACCGCGCGCGACCCTTTCGAAAGCTGGTGACCGCGAGTCAGTGCTGAAACGAAACCAACTGCCTGCTGCTGCACGTCCATGTTCCCCTCTTGTTGTATGTGTCACTTCATTTCTATACAAACTAACTAAGGCAGCGGATACCTACGGAAACTCAATCACCCACGCAATAAATAAGCTATGTAGCAAAAATTACATTTTACCGTGACACGAAGAGTGCTGTAAACATGAAATCGAAACTTAACAGCTTGGAGCTACGGTGGAATAGGCGAAGCAACGGGCCAGCACTAAACTCGGATATTTCAGGAGATAATCGCCCTGGTAAGAACAAACCAGATTCTGTCACATATACACACCTATGGCTACTGAACCATATTATGTACTACAACCCTTTGGAGGTGAATAAAGAATGTAATTGGGGAAGTTGATGTGAGTGATTGTATGGAGACTAGAGCTCATAGTGCTGTAGACGCCAGGCTGGCATTTCATTTAGCCTGGCTCGCTCTCGCGCTGCGCATTTGAATTGTCGCTCGTGCATGGAGGGCGGGACTTGAGGTTGTATATGTTCAAACTCTGCCGTCCGTTTTGCTAATTCCGTACCCAACCTTTAAAAAGTGACAAAAATGGCTCTAAACAATTTGGAGTAGATTACATGAATCACCTCCCTTCCCCGGACCCCCGCCGCGATTCTGACTCAGATTGGGCTTCCTGTTGTGAAGAAAATGGATCATCTCTGACACAGTTTCAGTCAAAGGTTTATATAACGCGCCGAGCCCTGCTTCAGGCTTCCTCCTTCCCTCCCTCCCTTCCTCACTCTCTCTCTCTCTCTCTCTCTCTCTCTCTCTCTCTCTCTCAGCCACTCCACCCGTCTCTTCTGCTGCCAGATTACAGGGCAGAAGTAAGCAGCTGTTTCCCTGAACACTAGTCTCGATTCCCTCTCTCGTACAGTGAGCAGTGGCCGCTGTAGGTGACCTGTGTTTCTTGCCGCTGTGAAGCCTAAATGGCTTGGCGTTGAGACAGGTCAATTATGAGAAACCTTGGCGAGAGAAAAGTCGGGTGTGAATTCGGAGGGAGCACACGGCCACCTCCTTTGAGATGCGAGGAGAAAACCTCCGCTCAGTGGTCGAAGATATTGAGAGTAAATTGGAAACTTGAGTGCCTGTAATCCCAAATACTCTCTTACCTAGGATGCACCCCCCTCCCTCTCCCTTTATTCTGTTAGAGATACGTTAGAGACAACCTTTCTGTAAACATTGTTAAAACGAGAATGGCTGTTATGGTCTCAGAGATTGACATACAGTAGCTGTATTTTGAAAGCGTCAGAATCTATGTTTCCTGTAGTCACAATTGCAAATGATGTAACCATATTTACATCCTATTGTGTCATGCAAATTAGTGGATTAATTTTTAGTATTAGTTTTAATGCATATTCACTAAACTGTTGAAAATTGAAAATGGTGGCATGTGGGAAGAGCCAGCTTTGAAACCATGGAGTTGTTCTGGTCCACATGTGAGTGCAGGTGCTATCTATTTGCTTGCCATAAAGAATCAGTTTTAGTGATAAATATAAACACATTAGGCCAACTCTTTCTGTATTAGTAGATGCTAATTCCTCCCAAATAGATAAGCAAAACAAACGGTAATGCTTTGACTTCCCATCGTATGACTGCAGAATCAATTAGTATTTGGTGGATAAAACACAGAGGGGGAGAAGATTTAATAAATTCTGTCACGATGATTCAGTTCTAAACATTGTGCAAAAAATAATGCTCATGCACTTGGGGCGTAAGATGGGAAATTATAGTGTAACAATTAGTTTGTGGCAGGTAAAACGGATTTGGCAAAAAGAAAGAATTAATCCCATCAATTTATCAAAACTAGAATTTCTCTAAAAGAACAAAAAAAAAAGGAAAAAAGAAGGGGGAAAAAATCCCACCCCTCCAAAACAACAACAATTTAACAAAGTTTCCTTGCAAACAAAATTCCAATTAGTCAAATGGTGAAAAAGGCTTGATGTTATCTCAAATTGGCTTTCATGTTAGGCTTTTTTCACCCTCTCTCTCCCCAGGCACAGATTTGTTCCTCTTATTTAATTTGCTGCCACCCCTATATTATTTATTTCGGTTGTAGCACAAATTGCTTTTTGACCTTGCGTACACGAGCAAATGGAAAAAGCCACTGATAGTGTGAAGTTGTGCTGCTGACGGGAGCGACGGCATTAATCTTTACACCTGGTGTGGAAATCTGCTGCCGTGAGGTGAGAGCCCCGGACCGGACCCGCCCCCCTTACTTTCATTATCTTAAAAGGGCAAGAGGAAGGGGCCGTGTATGCACCGACAAACACTCCCAACAGCCCCTGATGCGCAGCGTGAACACACACACACACACACACACATACATGAATACATACACGTATACACACACACACACACACACACACACACACACACACACACATACATGAATACATACACGTACACACACACACACACACACACACACACACAGAAACACACACACACCCACACATGCACACACACAGAGACACACACACATACACTCACGCACACGCACACACACATACACATACACACACACACACACATGCATACATATACATACACACAGTATACACACAAACACACACAGAAACACACATACTTAATAATCCCACATGCATGTAAGGATGCATTACTGTAATTTCTGTATATTAACATTTTACTCTGGCAATTTTGTTTGTCATGCATTCATTTTCAAAGGTACCACTATTCAAATCATCTGGTAATATTTTCAAATTTGATTCAATTTTTTTCCAGAAATGACACCACTCTCTGATGATGCATAATGAACTTCATGTACTGCGTTTGTAGTCTTTCAAATAGAGGATTATACGCAATTATCTCTGTAGTGGTTGCCTCTCTACCTCTCCCCCTCTCTCTTCCTTCTCTCTCTCTTTTTCTCTTCTCTTCTCTCTTGCCTCTTCTCTCTTCTTCTCTCTCTCCCCCCTCTCTCTCTCTCTCTCCCCTACTCTTCTCTCCTGTCTACCCCCCCCCCCCCCCCCGACCCCATCCCTTCTCTCATGGCAATATCCCTTCAGTGGCTGTAAAATGGGGAAGTAATGATCTTTACAGGGACTGGATGGGTGAATGGGCTGGCGATGGGGCTATAGTGGTGTGTGCTCACCTCAGGGTCACTCATTCCATTCAGGCCCAGACAGTCAGTGATCAGAAATCATTTCCATTTAATGGCCACGAGGGAGATGAAGAACAAGGCACAATGTGTTCCTCACACATGCACCAGTGTGTGTGTGTGTGTGTGCCTGTGTGTGTGTGTGTGTGCCTCTGTGTGTATGTGTCTGTGTGTGTCTCTGTGTGTGTGTGTGTGTGTGTGTGTGTGTGTGTGTGTGTGTGTGTGTGTGTGTGTGTGTGCCTGTGTGTGTGTGTGTGTGTGTGTCTGTGTGTGTCTCTGTGTGTCTCTGTGTGTGTGTGTGTGTGTGTGTGTGTGTGTGTGTGTGTCTGTGTGTGTCTCTCTCTCTGTGTGTCTGTGTGTGTGTGTGTGCTAGCAGGCTACACGTAGAATGGAGCATTGGACCATAACATTCACACAACATCTGCCTCTTTGTGCAGCTCTATTTGGTGTTTTGTTTACGTGTGTTGATGAGCTGATTTGCATGCATATGTAATATACATTTTTTTTTTATCAAACATGCTCTTATTTATGCTTTCTGTGTGTGTGTTCCAAATGCACTTGTTATGAGTGCATCTTAACTATACGTGTGATGCTGTATAATTGCCTTTGCACACCTTTGATTCTAAACACATGACAGAAAGTGTTGTATGGAGTGTGTATAGGCTACTGCTAAGTGTGTACACATGTGTGTTTGGATACATGTGTGCTGGAGCTGTTTACACACTGCAGTATGTGTTGCAGTTATTGTAATTCATGCCAGAGAACGGGCTTCCCCTTTAAAATACCATGTTGTCTTTCACTTTCTGGAGCTATAATGCCTGGTTGGCTTTTCTGTTGATGCCACATTTTTCAATCGCACACTTTGACGCTTTGTATAGCTCGGCGCGCGCACACAAAAAAAAAAGAGTGTCGATTTCTCACCACAGAAGGATTGTGTTGCGCTATTCCCACCAGTGAGCCGGGCCTATGGCATGTCAACACCTCCTTCACGATGCTAATGTGGCTAGCTGCGGAAAGATGTATAAGCTCTTGACCAGAACCCTGGCAATGGGATTTTGTTTTGTGCTGTCGTATCACATTGAGCACACTTGACAGGTTTGTGTTGTTTCCAGTGAGCGGGACTTTTCCCCCCTCGGCTTGTAAAGCAGAATCTCTCAAACACACTGACACACACTCAGCAGAGGTTCTTTCTTTCAGCAGCACTGGACAAAACCTGAACCATCACATCTTCACCAAGATTCTTGGCCTTGGCTTTGCTATTGTTTTTAGGAATATTTTCCTTTAAAATCATAATTGATAAAGACTATTGTCCTTGGCTTTCTCTACACATATTCTTCTGAAGTGATTCTATGTAATATGAGATGCAAGGCT
>NC_085009.1:12730665-12733165 GCF_963854185.1 Sardina pilchardus | reverse complement strand
ATAGATGAGTACTGTATAGTGTAGAGGGCTATAGATGAGTACTGTTTAGTGTAGAGGGCTATAGATGCATACTGTATAGTGTACAGGGCTATGGATGTGTACTGTGTAGAGTAGAGGGCTATAGATGAGTACTGTTTAGTGTAGAGGGCTATAGATGCATACTGTATAGTGTACAGGGCTATGGATGTGTACTGTGTAGAGTAGAGGGCTATGTGTAGCCTACTGTGTACTGTGTAGTGTAGAGGGCTACAGGTTTTCTCCTCATGTTTAGTATTGTTAATACATCTATTTTGATTTGCTCCCCGTCAGCATTTAAACTCAGGCAGGATGCACACAAATGTAATAAATTACGATGTTGTTCTTGTTTCTTGTATCTTTAAGCTATCCTGTTTACCATAACTCCAATCCACACAGTTTACTCCCTTTGATGAAAATACATCTGTACCGCTTCTTTTGCAGGGAAAAAAAAAATAGAAAAAGAAAAAAGAAATCTCATTTCTCCCAATAATGCAGAAATAACATTGAAATGGTGCTGGCCTGGGGGCACTCATGCTGTTGTCTTTAGTGCAATGAGAACCATAAGGCAGGTGAGGGCTCGGCACCACGGGGCACCCACACGGCACAGGAGGCCGGCGAGGGTGGAGGGGTACGGAGGGCAAGGAGGTGGAGGTGGAGGTGGAGGTGGGGGCTGGAGGTGGAGGTGGAGGGAGCGAGCGAGGGGAGCGAAGCCCTGTTTCACACGTCCAGCGCGTAATTGCCTCAGACAACACTCGGGCTCGCCGGGCGCCCGCTTGTTATTATTACCGGCCCCTTATCAAGCGGCCGGCTCGAGCGCGCCGGGCCGACCCCGGGGGCAGAGGAATGCCGGCCGAGGTCGCGCTCAACAGATGTCGGGGGTCACGTATAGCCGCCAGCGGAGAGAGAGCGGAGAGCGGAGAGCGCCGTGTCCTGCCTCAGACCCCGCCGATAATGACTTGGGCCCGGCCGAGACCGGGCCGCGCGGAGGGGTGAGGGTGGGGGGGCCACGGGGGGGGGGTGGGGGGGTAGTGGGAGCAGGCGGGTGGGGCAGGGTGGGGGTTGTGGGGGGGATGAGCGCAAAGGGGAGCAAGGGAGGGCGGCTCGTCTGATTCTGATTAGGTTTATTTTCGTTTTCGTTTTATTGAATCATCGCGCCTCAAGTTTCCTCAGGTGCTGTTCTTGGCGGGCCTCTGAAGTCATTAAAAGACACATTTAAAAAAAAAGCTCCGCTCCGGGGCTCTGACCGAGCTTTTTCCAAAAAAGTTGCCCTCTTACATCTTCAAAAACTATTCAAAACAGAAAAAGTGAAAAATTAATGATTTCTTTTTCTTTTTTTTTAAACACAAATGCTCCACAGACTAATCAGGGGTATGAAGTAAAAGTTGCATGATTTAAAATGTGTTTTTTTCGGATTCTTACCTCACCGCGGTCGTTCCTCCATTTTGTGTGTCGGTTGGCTCGCAGGTGCCTGAGAGGGCAGATTTATGCACGCCGGTGCAACCGTCTCAGCCATGTCTCTGATGGCGCTGCGCAGCGTGCTAATTTTCATTAAGTTCATCGGGGTGCGAAGCTCTTCGGGGATTAGCTTTAGAAGGGCCCCTGACTGCAGGCATGTGGAACACGTGTGTTTGTGTGTGTGTGTGTGTGTCTCTCTCTGTGTGTGTGTGTGTGTGTGTGTGTGTGTGTGTGTGTGTGTGTGGAGGGTGAGTGTGTGTGGAGGGTGAGTGTGTGTGTGTGTATGTGTGTGTGTGTGTGTGTGTGTGTGTGTGTGTGTGTGTGTGTGTGTGTGTGTGTGCGTGCGTGCGTGCGTGCGTGCGTGCGTGTGTGTGTGTGTGTGTGTGTGTGTGTGTCTGGTGTGTGTGTGTGTGTGCGTGTATGGAGGGTGAGTGGGTGGGGGTGGGGGGGGGGGGGGGGGACTGTATCTGATCTGATCTGATCCTCTGATAATAGGCTTTGGGGTTCTAATTGCCAATGTTAACCCAAATGATCTGATCTCATCTCTGCAAACATCGGGCCACGGTTATGACAGCACAGACTTAACCCGGGATATGGCTCCCAGTGTCGCCCCACTGAGAAAGAAAGGAAGAGAGAGAGAGAGAGTGAAAGAAAGAGAGAGAGAGAGAGAGAGAGAAAGAGAGGGGGAGAGACACTGAACGAGAAAGAGAGAGAGAGTAGAGTCAGTAGAACTGCTTCACTATCTGCACTATCTGGCTTGTCTTTTAGTGTATGGTATGGCCACTTGTAGAAACAGGGCTTAATGCACAGAGAAGCACAGAAACTGGATGCTTGTGCTAAAAGAACATATAAATGGGAGTCTATAGCCTCAGCCAATTTTGATTCATTCACTGATCACGTTCTACAGGTAGATCCCAAATAAAGGTATCCTTTCAGATACTTCCTTTGCTCCAGATCTAATTCTTTATCCTGACTCTGAAGCTCATAAGACATGGGCACCGCTAAACGATTCCCTTTGCAGTCAGAA
>NC_085009.1:12703165-12718165 GCF_963854185.1 Sardina pilchardus | reverse complement strand
TCCTCGTGGAAATTGACATAGACATTGAAGTCCAGTGCAAAGAGCATTCTTAAAGTGCTGACATTTTATTATGTATAGTTCCGCATCAGTGTCTCTCGAGAATATTAATATACGTTGATAGCTTCAGTACCTCATGAAATGGAACAATTGTTTATAAACTGTTCAGAATTATGAGGTAACATTTTGATACTTTGGTCTTTGTAATAAGCATGTGATTTGTTGCAATTAGTGTTTTCAAAGTAAAGTGATTAACTGTAACTTTTAAATGAAATGTCTCACTTTTTAATGCAAAATTAAAAGTATCCAGCTCACCTCATCATATTGAGTAAAACAACAATCTATTTTATGTAATAACTCAAGTTTCAAAGCACTTCTGTTTTTACTTTGTATTTATTTATATTTGGACTGTGTTTACATTTTCTGTTTTTTAATTGTAAGTTATTTATATACCTATTCTTAGTTGTACATACTGTAGATTTGACTTGGAGAAGAAAGTTTTGAAAACTCTAGATACTTTGAAGCATTACCTGAGTATTGCTACCTCAGATACCCTTCATTAAGATGAATTGTATATCCCTATTATGTTTCCAAAAAAAAAAACGCATGCAGTGAAATGAACTCTTTTCAAATTAGAATAAATTATCATATCACATTACTCTCCAGCTGCTATAGTCCAAATGCAGGAACACATTTTTACGGTAGTTTTAGGATGAGCAGAGTGAAACTATGCAAAGCCCCCCCCCCCCCCAACATGAATTACAAGTCACAGCAGTATGTATTAAAGATGTGTGCATTTCCCCCACTTTGTGACTGTTGTAAAAATGGCACTCGGCTGATTAGACGAGATATTCCGGTGATGTATTTCCCCTGAAGAGCCAGCTGTTAGAGGGGAGAGGGGCTTTTGTGCATCTCGCACTGTCTGCCTTTATGGGCCCCGAGGCTACCGGTGCAGAACGCACTCCCAAAGTTCCCAAAACTTTATTGAGATTCTTATGCTATGGAATGTGTGTGTGTGCGTGTGTGTGTGTGTGTGTGTCCATATGTATATGCATCCATATATTACAGCAGAAATATTTCTGTAGCAGCTATACCTGTGCAATGATTTGAAATAGGTAAAATAATAAGTATAGGAACTCTAACCAGGACTGTGTCATGTGATGAAAACACTTATTAGTAATCAGAACATCCCAGACAATCACTCTAGAAAGCAATTAATTATATAATTATTTGGCATATGTTTATTAATTTCTTTATGAGTGTTCTGCTCATATTAATATATTTATTTCTTAAAATAAAGAGGAGAGAATGAGGGAAGAATAAATTAAATATTTTTAATTTTGCATCTACAGTAGACAATATTTCATCAAGTTACTTTTATAGGTTTAATTTATGGATGGCTAATTTACACAACAGGCAGCGCCCACAAACATCGTTAATCAAAATACATTATCATAATGAAGTTGTTTTTAAAAAAAAGATATTTAATAGAGGAAATAAAAACGATGGCTGCGCACGGTCCGGTGTTCATCTTTTCACCGTTGCCATAATTAATGGGCGGGCGAATGGCGGGCGGGTGCTGCTTTTGTCGGGCCCTGATGAGCGATGGAGACTGGCACCATCAAAACAGGGCACTGCAAATTGAACAATGGACGAGCTTAACCTCCGCAAGAGAACGACTGGCCCCCTGGTCACCCCACACAGCGGGGCAGAGGACTCCCCAATTAAATCGCACATAGAGATGAGAATGGGACTAGTAGTATCTAACTACCCCCTCCCGCCCTCTCCTCCCTCCCTCTCTCACTCTCTCTCTCTCTCTGTCTGTCTGTCTCTGTCTCTTTCTCTCTCTCTCTCTCTCGGACTGCACTCTGTCTCATTTTCTAATTCAGTTTCTCATTCCCGAGAAACTGTGTTCACATGTTTGAAGTTTTGAATGGAGCCCCACACAAAAGCCTCACTATCACACTATGGTCGCTGACATATATAGATTTTGCACAAGTGCTCTTTGTCAGAACAACTCCCTCGTCTGAGTCAGAACCGAGTGCCCAGTGCCCGTGCTTATGTACCACTGAGTATCTCAGTAACGGAGATGTGATGACCAGGGGTTTATGTTAGAGCAGAAAAATCCACACTTGTTATTGTAGGACCTTTTTTTGGACTTGTTATTGTTGGAGTTTTTTCCAGATATATTTAGTTAGCATTTGATTAGATGTTTTTTTTTTCTATTTCATAAGAGACCATGTTCTCCCCTTCTTTCTTTCCTCCCTCTCTCTCTCTCTCTCTCTCTCTCTCTCTCTCTTTCTGTCTCTCTCTCTTTCTCTCTCTTTGTCTGTTTCCTGTCATGCAGGCCCATGTGTAGCGGCCCGGACTGACCTCTATGAATCAGCGCTGGACCGCCCCCTACGGAGGCCCACGAGGGCCACAGGTGTACAGTAGACGAGTGACACCCGTGAAGTGAGCTCACCGCAGATCCTCATTCTCCCCCCCCCCCCCTCCTCCTCGAAGAATAGCACTCCGCAGTGACGACGTCGCGAGCACGGCCATCGACAGCGGCGGTGACGGGCGATGGCTCGAGAGTCTCGGAGGTGTCCGCTCTCTCCCCGACAGCTCCCATGCGCGATGGCTCCGCCGCTGCGCCGTGGCGCGTTCCGTTGGGCCCACGTGTTATTTTCAGAACCCCCCCCCCCCCCCCCCCCAAAAAAAAAAAACTGTCAGCGCCGCTGCCATCTGCTCTGCCAGGCACCCCAGGGGTCCCACGCTGGCGCTGGGAAGCCCCGTGATGTGCTGCCCCTCCGCAGCCAGCAGCGCTGGCGGCCCTCCATTGTCTCTCCAGGACAATCAGCTTTGTCTCCACTTTGCACTGGTTGCACGCAGACAGATAGCACACACAAGGTAACGCCTATAGATGCAGCACTCAAAAAAAAGGAGTCCCCGGTTTAAACACTCACATTGAGATTGTTTGGTAAAAAAAAAAAAAAAACCCTCTCTGTGTACTTTGCATGCAATGCAATCTGTAATCTGTCATCGGTAGTATAATCTATGAGTTATAATAGTTGAGGAGTTTTTGTACGAATAATTGGATGCAATTCATTGATGCGGTTATGCACATAATGATCAGATGACAGGGGAATATTTATACATTGTGAACTTGGCAGAACTATATTTACATATAAATCACACACACACACACACACACACACACAGACACAAAAACCCTCTATCAGTGCCTTGTTTTGGAATGCAACATTCCCCTCTCAATTAAAGGTTTTGTTTTTCTGTGTCCCACACTAAGAAGTTGAGTTTTATGTAGCCTGAACTGTCAGGCACACACAATAGATGCTAAACCTCTTTGTTGCAGTGCACACACACACACACACACACACACACACACACACACACTGCATGCACACTTGATCTGCATACACACACACACACACACACACACACACACACTGCATGCACACTTGATCTGCATACACACACACACACACACACACACACAAAACCAGCGAGACTACAGGGTTATGTATCTAAAATAAATCTATTCCCTCAGCCGAGCTGCACGCCTGATGTCTACTGATGAAGTAACAATGACCTCAATCAATCTAGGTTTCGGCCCAGGTGCACTGCCGAAACAGTCGCTGTGGAAGCGCGCGCGTGCCTATATGACGGCTCCTACTTCCAAGGGCAATATTGACTTAATCAAAAGTAAATACTGTTGCATCATGACATACGGGTGCTGCCATTTGTCTACCGCGGCACAAAGACGCGCCATCTGGAAAACAATCAATCCGCTCCATAAGCGCCCGCGATTTCCCTCGCCATAATAGAGGCGTGTACACCTCTCTGTATAGGCCTGATTGTGGGGGCTTTTGTGGTAGGGGGGAAACGCGCGCTCTGGTTTGTATCCTGAGTGGAATATGCACACGCGTTGATGGGATAATATGGGGCAGGTTTTTATTTTGGAGTGGCCCACATTCCTTCTCCAGCACCCTCCGCCCCCCCACACCCCCACCCCAATCCACCCTCCCAATCCACCCCCCCCCCCTTCCCTCTTTTGTTCCTGTGTGACTGTGTTGCCGTTGTCAGATGTTATTGAGAAACTGGAAATATCTTCATGGCGCATCGACAGCACGGCATGAAGGTGGCACAGCATGAAGTCGCCGGAGCGCCGAGCAGAGGATTTTGCTCTCCTCCATCTACAACCCCCCCTCCCTCTCTCTCTCTCTCTCCCTCTCTCTCTCTTTCTCTCTTTCTCTCACTCTCTCGTGCTCTCTTTTCTTTAATTTCAGCGAAAGGAGCTTGCATAAGATTTACCCAAAGAGTATTTGTGCAATTAGGCACGGCTGGAGAGATGGATGGCACACAAGAGAGAGAGAGGGGGAGAGAGAGAGAGAGAGAGAGAGAGAGAGAGAGAGAGAGAGAGAGAGAGAGTGGGGGAGAGAGAGAGAGTGGGGGAGAGAGAGGGAGAGAGGGAGAGATAGTGCGCTCAGGAAACTCTCCGCTCTTCGACTCAAACTTTCCTCGCTCGGCCCCGTAGCGAGCTCGTGTCTGCGCACATGTGTGTGTGTGTGTGTGTGAGTGTGTGCCTACTTGGCAGCACGCCGCCCTGCGGAGGCATCCCAGCATGCTCGGCGGCCGGCCTGGCACTCAGCATCCTGGCGTGGCACTGATACCTGAGTACCACCCCCACCACCCCCTCCCCTCTCCCCACACCTCTGGTCTGAGTGACCTGCCTCAGCACCCCCTCTCCTGGGGCAGACGACGAGGATCTCCTCCCTCCCCCTCCACTGGGTCTCTCTCCTCTCTGTCTGACTGCTCAGGGTGCGATCGGCAGTAGGCCAAATAGGACGTTCCTGTGGACACACTGAAGCCTCCTCCCTGAAGTGTCGTTTCACGCCATCCATCGTTTGGTCATCTGGTCCAGGTAAGGTCATGTATATGGGCTATAATCTGTTCAATATTCAATACATTTCAATATGTAACATACATGCTCACACATATACATACATGTATATATACATACAGTATACATACTGTACATGCTCACCCATATACATATACATACATGCCCACACATATATACACACAAATACATACATGCATTGCTCACACATATACATACATGCTCATGCAAGTATACACCTGTTTATACTGAGCAAACACATGCATATTCCTACCAACATATGTAATATATAAAAGGCCTCAAATGCATAGATATTACACAGGCCTAGGTGTGTTAGAGGGAGAGAGAGACAGCGACTGTGTATGTGTGTGAGAGAGAGGGAGTGTGTGTGTGAGAGAGAGAGAGAGAGAGAGAGAGAGAGAGAGAGAGAAAGAGGGAGGGAAAGAGAGAGTATGTGCGTCTGAGTATGTGCAAATGTGTGTCTACGTGTGTGTGTGTGACTACATGTGTGCATGTGTCTATGTGTGTGTGTCTACATGTGTGTGTGTGTGTGTGTGTCTACATGTGTGTGTGCGTCTACATGTGAAGCCCCCCCCCCCTCCTCATCCTCCCTCCGCCCTCACCTTCCTCCCCGTCTCATTCCGCCGGGATCGCGTTATGTGGATGGTACGGAGCCGACTGCCCCCAGGGCCAGATTGAAATGTGTGTGGGTCTTCAAGGGTTTTACCAGAGAAAAGCTGTTTGGATCAGGCCCTCTACACCATACAAGTACGACCGAATTGTGTCATTTCAGGTTTTCTACTCGGCAACTGGAACCAAAGGGAAGTCCTTAAGAGAAGCAAAAAATATGAAACAAAAAGCAATGAAAACGGCCCAGATTGGATTATGTCAGACTTGGCATGTTCTCGTTTTTTCTTAAGGAAGTCTTGGTCTCAGTCTTATCAGCCGCTGCCTTACAGCTAAATGAATAAAAAAGACGAGGGGAAATAAATAAATAAATAAATAAGCGTCGTGCTAAAAGCGCGCCTCTTCCTCCACGAGAGCTGAACCACTTGATCGCAGAGGTTTGGGGAATTTGCAAATAAATACTGAAGCACAGCTGACGGTTAGGAAAGCCACCGCTAGAAAAATAAATAAATACATATTTTAAACACCGTACATATTTCCCTATCGATGATTTGCATAGATGTATTTGTAATTATTTTATTTTTTATTTTTTTACCCCCCTACCTCAATGATTCTGATTAAAGCATGTTTTGCGCTTACTTCTGTATCACTTTTAATCAGCATGAGTGCTACTCTCTCTCTCTCCTCTCTCTTGCTGTCTTTCCCTCTCTCTCTCTCTCTCTCTCTGTCATTCTCTCTCTCTCTCCCTCTTTCTCTCTCGTCCTGCTAGATGGGAGGCAGTTTGTTTCCCTCACTGCAAACAGGTAATCAAGGCTGATTAAATGTTGAACACACACCTAATTACATTAGCTTGAGTGGTGCATTTTACCCAGCGTGACTGCTAACTCAACCCAAGACGAGGTGGGGTGGGGTGGGGTGGGGTAGGGGGGAAACGTTGGTGCCTTGCCACAGTCTTCCAGCTCAGGCTTTCTTCTGAGATGGAGGGAGAGCTAATTGGTGGCTACTTGATGACGGCCAGCATTCTCCATCATCCATCTCAGTTGTTTGTGGTGCACATACTCAAGTTTTCATTTCAACACATTTGATTGATTTAAATTTTTTTTTTTAACTGCTGTTTTAACGCTTCGGTAAGAAGCGTTGAAAGGTGGTCTCAAGTGACCCAAACAAACAGAGAATGACTTTACGTTTGCAAAGTTAGCTGCTAAAAAAAGAGAAACAGGGTAAATGCAGTTGTGACATAATAATAATTCCTGACATGACGGTAAAGAAATCTAAGTGCTTGAATTTTTAGCTTCATCAGGCCAGCATTTCAAAGTTGAACCGACTGACATGCACTTCCAATCTGAGTGTTTAAGCATTAAGCGCGTGTAAGCGGACGGCTACCCCTGCCCGGTCCGGCGTGCCCAGAAGAGCTCCTACCAAAGGTCAAGCTCCACATTTCAGAGCTGGGGTCACTAGGGTCCCCCCACCATGGTCTGTTTTTCACAGCTCCCATTTCCAGGTATTCATCAAAGCGGGCATGCCAGGGATGTTTCGTTCTTTCTCTCTCTCTCTCTCTCTCTCTCTCTTCTCGACATGACTTTAGGACTGAGTCAGTTATTCCCTCTCGTTAATACGCCTCTGTTGTTCTTGGCTCAGTGCGCTGAGAACCGTCTCTCTCTACAGCCTCTGAAGCCCATTGCGCATTCGGGGGGTGGGGGGGAGGATTTAGGCCGAATCCTCCAACGATAATAAAACAAAATAACGGTAACAAATAATGTGTTTCCTGTGGATGTTACTCATAGATTTCATCCTCTCAAAGTTCTGCCTTTCAGTTACACGCCCCATCACCAAATACACAAATAATAATAATAATAATGATAATAAAAAACACACAGTTGCAGTCATCTACAGTAGCTCACAGGCTATCATGCTGAAATGAAGCAGAGGATGATTCTAATGCCATGGGCACAAGTAAAATATGTTCTCAAGGGAGCCTCATAGGACCCCTCCACCGCCACCACCACAACTCTCCGCCCCCCCCCCCCCTGGATTTATAGGCACTTACTGAGGTGCCTGAGTCAGTGTTCATAAACACTACCTCAAAGAAAGGACGCCACCTGCTATTAAGGTTCGGAGCTGGAGCTGCCGAGGCCTGTAAATAAATACAGATATGCCTCCTTTTATAGACAACACAGATTTAATATATTTACAGGAGCAGGGACTTTTAAGCAGCGCACATTAATAGTTTATGGTGTGTTATGTTTTCATAGTCGACCCTGTTTCTTTATTGCCACTGGTTGGCCAAACTGCAAGTTTCTTTTTTTTTTTTTTATTTTTTTTTATTTAGTACGTTGTGACAAGGCTTATTGGGTTTGGCCATTTATTGTCCTCTCAAGAACAGACTCCCTGAAGGGGGAAGTAGTACTCTTATCTAAACTCTCATCAAATGTTTATAGAAGTTGCTCTTGTAGTTAATGTTTACACTGTCCTTTGAAAAAGAGCATGAGAAGTACTTACGCTGAGAGATGAGTGGAGACATCTTCACTAAGTGCTGTCACTTTTCACTGAACAGCTCCAAATACCGCTGCCATCTTCTAATGTAATAGATGTACACACCAACGCGGCGAAACATCTTTAATTCGCTGCGGCATTGTTTACTGTTGTTTTATTAGCTGAGTCTCGAGTACTCTGACCTATCCGCCGGGTCAACTGCGGCACTACACGTCCAGTCCAAGGCTGTCCAGGAAGTTTATCCTTCAAACTTTTATGTCGGCCTGCTTTGATTTACCGACATTTCCAAGGAAGACTTTTATGAAAAGATTTGATCTTTTTGTGGATAAACATGTTGCGTGGCTAGTTATTAGCCCAATGAAATGTAGCATCTCCATGGGAGAGAGAGCTGAAGAGTCAGCCAGAACATGATGAGCTGGTCTGCTTTTAATCAGCCACTGTCTCTCCGCTCTCGTCTAGAATACTTGAGGTGAAGAGATCCTATCACAAAACTGATGTTCACATAATACTGGGCTTCAGTGGTAGTTGTTCTTACCAGCCTCGTACATGGTACCTTCTCTAATATGATGTGAAGATGTTTTACAATTTATAACCAGTGAGTGACTACTACAGTATAGTTCGTCCGAGGTCAGAAAAAAATCTAGTCGAAACAATAACAAAAAAGTTCAGTAACTGATTGCATCTGCAGGAATGAGTATACTACTACTACTATTACTACTACTACTACTACTACTAATAATAATAATGATAAAAAGTTATGTTTACAGTGTGTAGATCAATCACTCTCTGTGAGGAGAATGACTACAGGCTACTAGACGTGCAGTTACTGCCTGGTCATCACCCTTAGCTAGAGCAGGGATGTCCGACAGTCTTTTGTGTGATGCAGATTGACTGTGGGGGATTATGCAGTAAGTGTTCCCGAGCTGTCAGGGTCCTGGTGAGGATCTGCCAAAAGGGATATGACAGTGGAGATGATTTAAATATGTATAATATGTAGTTCCCCTCAAGTAACCTTGCCCATTTTGTGTCCATTAAAAAGGACTGTAGTAAATGGCTGGAGTGTACGGAGGGGCAGGCCAGGGCCGACACGTTCCTCCATAATAACATGCATCCTTCTTTTTATGGAAGGCTATTAGCTGAGCTGTCAATGGCGCTGTCGTTTTCAGCCATATAATCACCTTTGTCTCAGATCTTAATGATGAGCTTTACACAGTGCAAGGGGGTAGGTGTGTGCCCCCAGATCGTACGCCTCTTTCTATATCTCCCTCTTTCTATCTCTCTGTGTGTCTCTCTCTCTCTCCCTCTTTCCCTCTTCATCTCTCTCCCTCCTTTCTCTCTCTCTCTCTCTCTCTCTCTCTCCCCCTCTGCCTTTCTCTTTGAATGAGATGTCTTTTATCCAGGTGAGTCTCTTGATGATCCCAAAGCCCCTCTACGCTTTCGGTGATCTCCAACAATCTCGCCTCTCTGGAGGGAAAAAAAGGGGGGAGTCTAGGCTGGGTGGTGGTGGTGGTGGTGAGGGTGGTGGCGGGGGGTGGGTGGTGGAGGAATAAGGGTTGTTTCAGACCTGAAAATTGGTGTCTGTGGTGGGAAATGAAAGTTTCAGCAGGATTTGCCCGCCTAAACCTCAGCCAAGCCTCTTCCCCCCTCAGCGGGATCAGCTTGAAATGGTGTCCTCAGAAGCCGATGAGCAGATATGAGAGAAAGGGAAAGATCCTCTAGTGCATTTCCCATCAGACGACCAGATATCTCTTTGCTGTGCAAAATGGAGGGGGGAAAATGCTAAAATGTTAGCTTTGTAGAACATTTTTTGACAAAGCTGGCGGTGAACTCTGAAGTTTAGGGGGCTGCTTAGGGATATCTCGCAGCGATCTTAAAGCAAAGTCGCGAGGAATTCAGAAGAAGAAATCAAGAGCCACAATAATTCTTTTCTCTGTAGCGCTTCTCCTCTCTCTTCTCTCTGAGGTGATCTTTTTTTTCTGCTGAATAAGAGAGAGAACTCACTCTAAGCGCTGGGTTGTTCTCTTCTAAATACTTACTTGCACATACCATGTCCAATGTAACTTGTTCTTGATTTCTTGTTGGACTGTTTATTGTTTCCTCTAAATATAGATGTTAGCGTGCTAATGGCTAGCCTCACCTTAGTGTACAGTCGACACAGAGCGGCCTTGTGGCGTGATGCGAGGGGCAGCTTTTGTGAAGATTCTTTCGCGGAGGGGATGTCAAACGGGAAAAATAGAGAAGGAAAATGCCCAGTCCAGCACTTTTTTTGGTCCACTGTTCTTTCAGTCGAGCTTGCAAGCCAGGCTCTCAGTAGAAATAAAGAAAAGAAGAATCTGGTTGGAGAGAGTTTCTCTCTCTCTCTCTCTCTCTCTTTATCCTCTCTCTTTCTCTCCATCCATCCATCGTAGCTGTGAAGTCCTTTTCTCTGAGAGCTGTGAGGGGTAATTGTCTCTAATTGATAGGGAGGTGTTGGGAACCTTTCTGCTTGGACTGAGAGAAAGAAGGGAGTGTAAGGATTAAAGGGGATGAGAGGAGAGGGAGGGAGGGAGGAGGGGAGAGGGTGTCCAAGAGAGAGGAGGGAGAGACTGAGAGTGTGTGTGTGGGAGAGTGTGTGTGTGTGTGTGTGTGTGTGAGGGTGGGGTGGGGGGTTATGGGTTCGAGCGATTCCAGGCTTGCCTGTAATGACTCATTAATTTCTCCAGGTTTTGTGCTGCACTCCTCATTACCCACTAAAGAACAGGGGCGAACAAAGCGCCCTGTAGGTAGGAGGTGAGCTTAAATAGTTCCAGCTCAAACCCTCCGCAACAAAAGACGGAGGGCAGAAAGGACCTGAATTGGACTCAGAATAGCCACAACAAAAGGGGGAACAACCATCTTTGCACATCTCAGTAGGGCAATGTGTTATATAGTTAGCTAAGTTGGCACCTGATGCCTCCTGACAAAGACAGGAATAGTGCACCAGTGTTACGATATCTATGTTAACGGCACACATGCATACCGCATCTTTCATTTCTATTAACAGAAACTTCTCTCACATTTCTGTTAACAGAAATGTCTCTCTTACTGTTTCTTACGGGTAACTAAGTTTGGTAAGACACAAAAAATCATGAATTATCATAAAAAAATGCACTGTAATAAAATAAACTGTAAAAAAAATATTGTCTTGTTTAACATTCGTTTGATAATATTTTTGGAAACAGACAGAAATAATACAGAATCTTGAATTTCTCCTTGGTCTTGAATTTCCCCTTCAATCAATAAACTATCTATCTATCTATCTATCTATCTATCTATCTAAAGTATCTATCTATCTATCTATCTATCTATCTATCTATCTATCTATCGATTGATCTATCAATCTATCTAGGGATGAAATACATAAATGTGAAGAGAGGACTATGTGAGCAGCATTAACTACTATAGTTATGCCGTTCATGGCAGCACTTTGTTTGGGAGGACAGTACGTTAGATATGTGTGCTGCAGAGCTGCTCTTGCTTTGGGTCAAGCACCAAGTTCACATCAGGATTCGTGGCAGCTGTCCTGGTTGTGGTTGGACAGTACAGTCCAGTGATGAAGGATGAGGCCTATTAGGAAGCATGGGCCGTGTGGAGTCAGGTTCCTCTGTGGCTGGGGGGGCGGTCGGGGAGAGAGAGCAGGGTGGACACGATCTCAGTGTCCAAGTCACGGAGTCCGCGTGGGATTTCCAGAGGCTGGACACTAAGCTGCTTTGGTAGGCTGTGCTCTGTCGTCACCAGGTCTGTGTCTCTCTTCTTCTGAAGTTTTTTGGGGCTTTAAAGTCAGTCCAAGTTCACCCTCCTCCGCAGAATGGGAATGGAATCATTTGGGATGAACTGCTTTCCAAATTGAAAGGAATTGGGCCGGAGTCGTTACAGTCACATTTGCTGTTCCAAATGATGGGACATTTTCTGTCTCAAAAGATGAGACCGTCATTGGGGCAATATAGGATGAATCGAAAAGCAGACACCGACGATTGTGTAGATTGGAGTATTACAGCTTCAGGGCATTCTTTTAGTCTTGCGTCTTTGGTGAGGTTAACTTCCCCCCCATGTTTATATTACTGATATATAGAAACTATATAACTATACTGATATAACTATAAGTGTGTACAGTATATATACTGTGTATGTATGTACTTCATTTTTACATGCTTACATTTCCATGTCTGTTCTCTCATTTTTCATGTACAGATGAGGCCTTTGGTATTAATTAAATCTTGTATGTTATTCATTCATTTCCCCATGCTTATATAGCTACTTATACATGGTAACTATATAACTATACTTATATGACTATAAATCTAAAATGTATATATATATATATATATATACAGTGAGGAGCACATGTATTTGATACCATGCTAAAACAGGAATATAAAATCATCATTTGACAATTGATCTTAATGCCTTAATTAAAAAAAAAATAGTAAAAATCAAACCGCCAAGGACACCAATTTTCTTTGTGATTGAAGAATGTATCGTAAATAGATAAATGTTTTCCTTAAATGCTAGGGGAAGGAATTATTTGACCCCCTATGTAACCCTATGGGAATTTAACACATAGGGTTAACATAGGGGCAGGCAGATTTTTATTTTTAAAGGCCAGCTATTTCATGGATCTAGGATATTATGCATCCCCATAAATTTCCCTTGGCCTTTGGAATTAAAATAGCCCCACATCATCACATATCCTTGACCATAGCTAGAGATTGGCATGGTGCTTTTTCCAGTTGGCCTATTAGCCTGTTGATTTGCATTGAGCTCAATGAGCATCAAACAGGCTAATAGGCCTACTGGAAAAAGCACCATGCCAATCTTTAGCTAAGGTGAAAGGTATGTAATGATGTGGGGCTATTTTAATTCCAACGGCCAAGGGAACTTTATCAGGATGCATAATATCCTGAATCCATGAAATAGCTGGCCTTAAAAAATAAAAATCTGCCTGCCCCTATGTTAACCCTATGTGTTAAATTCCCATAGGGTTACATTGGGGGTCAAATACTTCCTTCCCCCTAGCATTCAGGAAGAACATTTATTTCTTTACGAAACATTCTTCAATCACAAAGAAAATTGGGGTGCTTATTTTTATTTTTACTATTTTTTTTAATTAAGACATTAAGATCAATTGTCAATTGATGATTTTATATTCCTCTTTTTAGGCAACTTTAGCATGGTATCAAATAAATTTTCTCCTCACTGTATATACACTCACACACACACACACAGTATATATGTCATTTTCCCCCATGCTTACATACCCATGTCTGTTCTTCCATTTGTCATGTGCAGATGAGGCCTTCAGTATCAATTAAATGTCTTATGTTATTCATGCTGGACTGCTGCTGCACAGCTGCTATTGACTCCCGAGGCCAGCCGAGGCCAACGTTTCAATCCATTCACACCCATTCAAGTCAAACTGCTCTTTTACCTGTTGTTACCAACAGCTGTTTAAATCAATAACTATGCTAGCCGGGCCTGCACACTGCCAGAGAGACAAAGACAGAGAGCGAGAAAGAGAGACAGATAGAGTGAGTGACTGAGAGCATAGAGAGGAAAGAGAGAGAGAGAGAGAGAGAGAGAGAGAGAGAGAGAGAGAGAGAGAGAGAGAGAGAGAGAGTGAGAGAGAGGAACCATGACTTGGGTGTCGGATCCATAATAGTCATTGTGCGTTACATACATTTCGGCTTCCATTCAGCCCTATGAAGATAATCGAGGCTGCCAGCCCTTCCTCCCCCAGCAGTGGCGATGGATTTATGATGGCACTGTCAAGAAAATGAGGCGAAATGACACAGTAGCTGACTTTAGCTGCAAATAATGTGATAGGCTGTGCGGTGGCCGCTCAGCTGCTGCTGTCATTGCAGGTAATAGGCTATAAAGCAGGCCGATAGCAATACCTGTCATTTGTTAATGGCTGACTTCACCGGAGAGCTTTTGTGGCCTTTAACATAGGGGATAATAGAAGATACAACACGTTTTACAGCTTCCCCGCGTCACGTTCATAACTCATCTTGCCTTCGAACGCAGCAACCCCTCTCCCGCGCACAACAAGGACAACATCCCCCTGGAGCGGAGCTGGGAGAGGATGCCACAGGGATAGAGAGAGAGAGGGAGAGAGAGATAGAGTGAGAGAAAGAGTGACGGAAGAAGAAAGAGAGAGAGAGAGAGAGAGAAAGAGAGAAAGAGTGAGGGAGATAGAGTAAGGAAGAATGAGAAAGAGAGAGAGGTAGAGTTAGGTAGAAAGAGAGAGAGAGAGAGAGGGAGAGAGAGCGAGAGAGAGAGAGAGAGAGAGAGAGGAAGGATGCCTGGGAGCCACCAGAATCCAGCATCATCCTTCCACTCTGCCCTTCTGAGAGGTTAGCCAATCGCTAACCCGCATAAAAAACCTCCTGGCCACTGCACACGTGTAAGAAGAAGAAGAAGAAAAAAAACAAGATGGGGGAAATAGCAGATAGGGCACCTCAGTGCTAGCAGAGGCCAACAACTAGGGGACCTCTTCATGTATTTATCTTCACCCTCTACAGATAAGGGAGGGGTGTGTGTGTGTGTGTGTGTGTGCGTGTGCGTGTGCGTGTGCGTGTGCGTGTGTGTGTGTGTGTGTGTGTGTGTGTGTGTTTGTGTGTGTGAGAAAAATGTGTGTGAAGTGAGAAATGAAATCCTACCTCAATTCCAGGAGAGAAAGTGACTGAGGGAGAGGAAGTGACATCATGACTCGATTGTTATGATGGCTGGCAGTGGCGTACTGTAGGCGCTATACCTTCGCTCCGTATCCACGTGTTTAAATGCGCTGAATGGACTGCCGGGCCACTGCGTAAGACATGGATCACTGAGCCGAGGTGCACAGAGGGAACCACCAGGTGATCATCGGTCATATTTACGAAGATAGGGATGGATGGTGCTGTGTTGTTAGCTGAGCTGCCGTGTTGAGTGGATGTGTCAGTGGAATGGAGTAGTGCTGTATT
>NC_085009.1:12695665-12698165 GCF_963854185.1 Sardina pilchardus | reverse complement strand
GGTGGGGTGGGTGGGTGGTGTTGTGGGGGTGACGGAGGTTGGGGAAGGGAGCTGTTGCCGCGTAGCGCTGCCGGAGGACCTGCCATCCCCAGGAGGGATGTCCTGTCGGCGGGCTCCCGAGTGCCAACAAAGCCCGTCTGCAGCTGACTGGCAGCAGCTGCCGGTCCGCCTCAGCTGGCGCGGGGAGGGGGGGTGTGGGGGGCGTAGCGGGCATGGAGGAGGAGGAGCGGGCACTCTTTGCCCACGTCTGCCCGTGGACGTGGCGCGGGCCTCTCGGTCTCTCGGCCTTTTGCTGCCACCGTCGCCATACATCTCTGTCTGGGCACAGACACGGTCATCCGTAAACAGCGCTGAAAAATGAATGGTGTTTTGTCGACGGGCTGTTGCACAGTGGGGTTTTAAAAGCTTTGCCCCCAGTGAACACTTTATTCCTGTTCGCATTAATGATTAGCACCCCCCCCCTCTCTCTCTCTCTCCTCTGGCTGTGTGATTCATGCTGTTGTTGTATCAGTTCACTGTAAACAGACTTTATTGGCTAGTCATCATCTAGAGGCCCGTTATCATCCAGTGGATGTCAATGAAATGTCATTTACATAGCGGCTCCTTGGCTGTCAGATTGAAAGCCGAATCAAGTAAATTCCCCCTTTGAGAGCCACAGTGCTCCCTCTCTCTCTCTCTCTCTCTCTCTCTCTCTCTTTCTCTTTATCTATCTCTTTCTGTCTCTGGCACTTTTCTTTCTGAGCCACTCTCCTCCCTTTCACACTCGCTCCCTCTTTGACACTCTCTGGCTGTCTCTCTCCCCCTCCTCCTCCTCCTCCCTCTCTCCCTCTCTCCACCCCCCCCCCCCCTTCCCCTCCCCTTCTCCGGGTTACCTTTTCACCTTCCCGCCGGAAATCTCCATCTGAATTCACTGGAGGAATCCTTTTTCTCCGGCAGACAGGTTGTCAGCGCTTCTCTCACCCCGTATCATCAGCATGGCGAAGGCGGCTGGAGGATGTTCCGCCGCGCGTGACAGGCAGGGAGAGAGTGGCAAACACGCTCTATCAGGGGAATCAGAAGGCCTCCGCTGAATAGCTCAAGCACATGGCTGCCAGGAGGCAAGAACCGGGTGGAAGAAGAGGAGGAAGAAGAGGAGGAGGAGGAGGAGGAGGAGAGGAAGAGGAGGAGGAGGAGGAGAGGCTTTCGGGAAACTAACACCAACTCTCCGTCGAGAATCAGAACACACATTAACAGTTAAGGTTTATATATATAATGCCATTGAAAGTTTGTTATTATATTATATTATATCAGGCATGCTTTTGTAAGGATCGTATGAACTATCACATTACTGTAGGTAAATGGACCTAGGTGGTGATGGACTAACGTGAGGTCATTTTAGCGAGAGTTGAATGATGGTCATCAAGTTTCTAGACCGAGAGGTCAGAGGTTGAGTGAAACTCTAAGTGCAGTGTGGGAAGATGAAGCAGAAGTACAGACCCAATGGGAACATCTCTCGTTTTGTGTGTGTGTGTGTGTGTGTGTGTGTGCGCGCGCGGAGAATCTGAAACTCTTCGGCTGGAAAAACCCCAAACCTCACACACTCACACGACCTCACGGGCCGCGTTACGCCGGCGTGAACGTTTCATCTTGAACTTTTGCCACCCCGTTTCGGGCCCGTTCGCTCACGTCGTCGTGTAGACTGTGTAATGAGCATTATCAGGAGAGCGCTCTTCAGCCACATCAAACACGTGCTTCTCCAACGCCGACATGAAAGCTCAACTTCACTCGCGCACTCTGCTGAATTCAAATACGACCGTCGTCGAAGGTTTTATATCTTTAAACACGGCACAGGCTACGTTTTGTTTTCAGTAAACACATATTGACCTCTCTTTACAGAAAATATGCACCTGCAGATTCATTGCGCCTATTTATACACACACGCGCGCCGTACTTTTCCGTTCCGAACTGACACACAAGGTCACAGAGCGCGTGTAATCGTTGTGGAAACATTCCTTTTGCGTCACTCGCCTCGCGCCGTGCACTCTGTCCACCTCCCTTTTTCTCTAAGCAGATTTACATTTTTGTTTTGACTAATGTACTGTTATAGACCACAAAAGGCCCATAATAACATTGTTTTGGTTTTCCGAGCGCTGCCTGTTGCCAGAAAAAAAAAAAAAAAAATTCCACCCCGCATAAAATAAGACGCGGGGTGGAAGCGAGTATAGGAGAGGATCGTCACGTGGTTTTTTTTTTTTCACGTCCCGAGACGGGAGACTTCCCCCCCCCCGAGTCTAAATCAACTTTCTCTTTCGGGGGACTGGCCTGATTGGTCAGCTCCTTGTTTGGCTCAACACATCCATGACACTGTTGACCACCCCCCCTCACCCCCCCCATACCCCCCCTCCCAGCCCCCTTTTCCCCTCCACGGAGCCAACTGCGTCGAGAGTGCGTATGCGTGTGCAGGGATGAGTCCGATTCTCAAGAAATATGATGATTATCTAATTTCCCATGCTCAATAAAA
>NC_085009.1:12678165-12693165 GCF_963854185.1 Sardina pilchardus | reverse complement strand
GAATTGGAAATAAGATTTAAGTGGGCCAGCACAATACAGCCAAGCCTCTCATCTTTTTAGCCCCCTTCCCTTCTCTTTGTGTGCCTGACTGTGAAAACTGCTCTTGTTCAGGGAGTTAATCTTCATTTTTTTCCCTTCTTCTCTCCCTCTCTCTCTCCCTCTCTCTGTCTCTCTTTCTCTCTCTCTTTCTCTCGCTCTCTCTGTAGATTATTTGGAAACAGGTCAATTGAGTGGTGCAGTGGCAAAAACTCCACCCACAGAAGTGAAGAAAAGGGGCAGTTACATGCTACACCGAGTGTGAGCTTCGCTTTGGTCTCTCTCTCTCTCTCTCTCTCTCTCTTCTTTCTCTTTCTCCTTTTCCCTCTCTTCTTTTTTCTCCTCTTCGTATTTTTCTTTCACTTGCTTTGTAACGTGGATAAGAACCCTATCCAGCTATTTCTATGGACCAAGCGCAGGCTCTTGAAATGGCTGGCTTTGATTCCGAAGCTCCACTTTTTTCTTTCTCCCCCCTTTTTTGCTATTTCTCTCCCGTTCTCTGTTTATCTCAAAGGGAGTTGCTTACAGTTCACTGGTCCTTCACTGGTTGCCTATTTTAACACTTTTCTGCACAGATACACACACTCCCACACCCACACCCACACACACACACACACACACACACACACACACCTATTATCGAAATTGCTGAGTTCTTGCTGTGGTGGCATCACCAGTGAAATTCAAATAAAGCAAGCTTTCACTTCCCCTTTTTTAAAAGTCCAGTCACTGGACTTGACCGAGAGGGACCCTTCGGATGAGCCAGCACTCTTTGCATTACTCATCCCTCTGACCGGCGATACTGCAAGCCGAGCACTGTTCCAACGAGCCACGCAGCCACCAGTTCCCCGAGCAAATCCCAGATCCTATGCATGAAACGACGTCAAACGTCCGCGCTCCATGACAGCCCTTTAATTAAGACCCTAATTACTCCTTCCCCCTTCTGATGACATCGGCATATTTGGAGTGTGTGCGTGTGCGTGTGTGTGTGTGTGTGTGCGCGCGCGTGTGTGTCGGATGGGTGGTTGCTCCCTGACTTCCTCCCTCCCCTTCTCCTCACGCGTGTTTGTAGTGGCCACTGGCTTAGATGACAACTGCTAAATGAATGGCTGCCAGTGTCAAGGCAGTTTGCGAGATTTACTAAAGGTATGGTACATATCACAGCCACCCTACAGGCCTTTCAGCTCAGGGCACATGACAGAGAGGCCTGCTGCGCTACTTAGCATACAGCTGAGTCAATCGCATGTGTCTGTGACTTCAAAACACTGGAGAGGCCTTAGGAATGTGCACTGAACCTGTCTTATGAGGCCATCTTTGATGTACCTCAAGTATTCAAACCGTTCCTCAGCCAACTTCTTAACTGAAAAACTGTGTAAGCATCACTACAAATAATATCTAGTGGGCCTAGTCCTGTACAGTTTATTTGACAGTTTTTGTAATGTTTTTTTAATTGATGTTTACCAGAAGTAATGTCTGTTTCAAGGGTGTTAGTTGACTGGGTATGTGACATTAACATAACATTATATGAATGGTATAACGTGGTGTATTCATATATGAATGGAATAAACATTTAATAGTTTGTCATCAAGGGAGTATAAAATCCCATGAACCAAAGTTTATATTAGGAAACTGTAGTGCTACAGACACTTGTAGACATTAATGCATGATTGAGTAAATTTGGTATTAATGAAGGATTAAGGATGAGCAGGGAATCTTATATGCAAGCGTTTGCCTCTTAGATACCATCTAAGACAATGTGATCTGGTATTATACAATACATCATCTAATGTATCTCACACCTTTTGTTAATAACATCAAATTTGGTTTAATTTTGCGCTTATCTCAGTGAAAAGCCTCTCACAGTCTACCCCGCCGCTGATCTTTTATGAAGTCATTTGTACAGATAAATTACACAGATGCTAGAGATATGCCTCTCACTATAACTCTGTTTTATGAATCAGTCTTTTGTGCGGAACGGACGAGAATGCAGAACTAGCATCACAAGAGGTTGCTTGAGTCAGAAGTAGCACTTTACTTCTATTGCCGCGAGTCGTCTTAGATAAAAAAGTGTCTGCCAAATGAATAAACGTAAACGTAAATGTACTTTGCAGTTTCATGTCGCGCCGTTGCCGTTTCAGTACATGGTATAGAAAACAGGCCAACAAAATCCTAACCTATCACCCACTTTACTGTCTCCAGTTCACCCTGTGCTTTCAGCTTTTTATTTTGATTTCCTGCTGAGTTGCAAAGGATAACGAGTACGAATATAATATATGGTCGTATGTGTGTGGGTGAGGGGGTGGTCAGTGAGGGTCATAGAGCAAAAAGAAAACAGAGTTTTAGAGGGGAAAGGGAAGATGAATGAAAACGGCAGTCTGCAGGATCCATTTGCAACCCCCTCTTCCCTGGCCCCCCCCCCCCCCCCCCCTCCTCTGGTTCGGACTCAAAGACACAAAGCTAACTTTTTATCCAGATAGGCCCCCATTTTTGTGCATTCTTGAAACATGTGTTTTTATGGTTCGAGGGGACAGGACAAGGGCAGCGTCTGAGGATTTCACAAGACAAAGCAGAATCGGCAAGACATAAAAAATAAAATATTCATCTCCGATGCCTGAGAGCACATAGTATATCCTCGTGCTCGCGTGCAATTATCTCAGTGTATCTCATTAACTCCGTAAATGGCTATTATAGATAGCTGTGTGTTTTAAATGAATAACCTTCTACATTAACGCCCACTGACATGAGGTCAGTGGAGGAACATTAGTTGGTACTATTAATTACTGGCCTGTTTTAATATACAATGCGACCAGCCGACAAACGCCCGGTTTGTCAGTCTGCGTGCGCGCTCTGGTTCAAATGGTCAGGTGGGAGAGAGGCCCTGAATGCCACCCAGTTTCCGCCGTCACAAGGTAGCCATGCTTTAGCTGTTAGGAGACAAGTGAATCCTATTAGCCCGGGCAGAGAGAAATGCAAAGAGGCTGAAGGATGGATAATGGGTAATGGATGGAGACTACCACCGCTGAGAAGAACTCTCAGCTGTTCCTCTTTAATCACTCTCAGCGGGTCAGCAGACACACACACACACACACACATGCGCGCACACACACACACACACACACACACACACACATCAAACGTACCAAACACAGTCATATTCTCAAGTGGACCAGAACCTGGAAATTAGATGTCTGGGAAAAAATATGGGTATTTATATTGAGATTGTCCTTCATTTTGACCATGGAATGAATGTCAATCCCTCTCCCCTCCCCCCCGTTTCTTGTAAAAACGTTAATTAATTGAGCTAACTATCTCTGAGCCCGCTCTTCAGCCACGAAGCTGGACACATCCAATCTTCAGATCTAAATTTGTTCTTTTAATCTTCTTTGTTATCAAGTCATTAGCGGAGAGTATAAAAAGCTTGCTTCTGTCCAGTGGTGACAGCTGACTTTTATCAAGTGATTATAATCCTACTGATTATCACGATTATAGGTTACAGTAAAACTTCATCTTCCACTTGTCAAAAGTTGTTTGGAGTTTAAACCTCATTGAGGGCTGCTGTTGCTAAAAGAAAAAAAAGTGCTAACCGCTTTGAGACGTGTATGGCATCAATCTTTTTGAAGCAAAACGATGTAAGAATTAGTATTCACACTCCTTGTCTTCAATTTCAGCATACTGGGTTTTGATATTAATACCTATTATCGGTCATAACCAAAAACGGAGATGTTCTTGCACAGTATAACAAGGTTACACTGCATTATCAGGTGTTCTGGGTGCTAATCGATAATGTCAGAGATGTCATTTTCCGTATTATATCATATCATCACAGTCAGTTAGAAGCCGTTATTTTCTTAGATGTTTTAAAGACGCTTTGGAAAACCATACATCTATATCTGTCCAGCCATCCAGAGATTCATGCATAGTATGGAGAGAAACTTAACTAGTTGGCAGGTTAAATATGTTGCAATTAGTGCCTTTCTCTTGTTGAAAATTTGTCAGTCACCGTGGATTAATACACTGTTTTAGAGGCAAGACAGAAACATGTTCCAGACGACTGCACTTGAATTATTGTCATGTAGCTTGGGGCTTGAATTTAAACATCTCTGAATAATTGCCATCAGATTATCCTATTCAAGTACAGGGGACGGTAATTACAGGTTGTAGTCATTTTCAGCTGCCCTGGAAAACCATGCAAAGGACGACGGCGCATATTAAAACTTTATGTTGGAGATAAAATTAATGAAGACCAATGTAATCTTTCCTCAGGAGGAGACATCATCCACTGTATTTCAGCTCTGAGGACATTTCGTATTTACTTCCTTCTCTCGTTCTCGTTCTCTCGTTCTCTCCCTCGGTTTCCCTGTACATGATGCGGAAAAACACATCCACGGTTCCCCACGCATCGCCTCTAGGTCTGTGGAACTGGTGGCGCTGCTGCTTATTGGTTGGTGACCAGGGGTCTGTGTTTCTTGTCATGGGGGAATGTTAGGTGACGTTAAAAAGACGCTGTAGCGGGAGCTGACAAGAGACGGGCATGCCGAATCACAATCTCAGGCCTGTGGATGACAGTGGAGGCACTGTGATAATCCCTTTTTCTTTTTCTTTTTTTTTTCTAACCGTGTTGGCCTCTTCTTGTCTCCATAACAGGAGAGTGACGGGCAACCAAGGAGTGTCTGTACGGGCAGAGGAAGCTGTTTGGTTGGCGATGTGTCGTCCTCGTTCTCCGCGTGCTTCGTGTGAAATGCCTCCTCATGGTTGGCACCGTAGCCTGTGCAGGGTCTTTCACTGAGAACGTCAACACGGTGAGATTATGAGGAGGACTCAGTGCTCTTTATCCTCACAGTGAATGCAAGGTCTCACCTGCAATGTACTTACTCCCCCCCCCACCCCCCTTCTGCCTTCCTGCCTCTCTCCTCTCTGGGCTCCTGTCCACAGTGGGCAACTGCACCCCCCCCCCACCCCAACCCTTAATCCTCCCCTCATTCATCAGTGGAAAAGCTTGGCTTCCAGGCCAATACTTTATTTTTTTTCTTTATAAAAATTGCTCTCCTCTCTCTCACTGTTCGATTCTCAATGCGTTTCCCCCCGCTAAGTCGCCACGCCAAGAAAAATGAATAAACAAAAGGTGGGGGGGGGAATTTACAGTAATAATCAGGCAGGGAATAAGCAGCACCTATGTTACCGAACGCACAAGAGAGCTTACGGAAAATCGATCACGATGGCTTTCAGCAGCCGTAACTGATGCTTCATGCCTGGCTCCCAGGTATTGTGGAAAAGCAGGTCACATCTTAATCTCCCATATAAGGCTATAATCCTGTATACACTGGCAATGAGACGTATTTGCATATCTTGGGGAGAATGTCCCTATGTGATATATTGTCAAGAGTGATTATTTTTCCCCCCCCCCTAACCCGTCGCGTTGTAGCATCCACGTTTCAGTCGACTCCCGTTTGACAATCGGAGCTGAGAGACAAGGTAGCGCGCGACGTGATGCTAGCAGAGGATTATGTGGGTTTGGATGATGTTTCGGTGATAAGTTATGCAGACAACTTTTAAAATTGTGTCCTCTAGATATTTTAACTGTCTCTTGATTGATGGCCGATTTACCTCCCCATGTTGTCTCGTTTCGGTGGGTGGCATAAGCAGTAGTGTTTCTCCGTTTCAAACCCCCAAGAGGATCCAAATGTACTTACCAAAGGAGAGCATAAACCCTATGATTAAAATCAGTGTCATGAATAATCTATTCATGATCGTTTTTTATCCTTCTTTCTGTTAAGCTAAGTTGTATCGCTAGTTCTCCTTCATTATATTTTTTGGAGAAATCACAGCATTGCTTTTGCTAAAGCTCCGAGCTTGACCGTGGTCCATTTCTGATGATCTCACACCCCAACCCCCCATCCCCCCAACACTCCGTCATCCTTTCCCCCATTTTCCTCATTGAGCCCTGTAAGGTGTGAAACAAATCTGTGCTAGTGATTGAGGTTTTGAAATGTTAATTATCTTGACACTTAACCGACGGCCATTGTTGCAGGGGTCAACAGAAGCACATTAGCTAATTGGAGATTCCAGTATTTCTAATTAGTTTTGAAGACGGTTTGAACAAAGGACACAGGTTTTCCACACCTTATTCATTTCTCATCCTTTGTGTGTGGCGGGCAAGGGAAGAGTGCGCTGAATGTAATTACCCCTTATAAAGAAATCCCCCTTAATGCATCTCTCAGGAAATACATAAGGAATTGAAGGGAGGACAATGCCTCGGACTATCTGCCCTCCCTTTTTTAAATGAAGGTATATCCTCCGAGCTATTAAGAGTTTATCTCTGCTCAAGTCGATTTGAGGGATCAAATGGGTGGGAGAATGCGTTTGCTGTGTTTCCCCCCCCCCCCCCCCAGTGAAAAACCAACACGTAGCCGTGGCTTTTCAAAGATGATAAGTCTCCATTGAGGTATTCAGATATCTTTTCACTGTTAAGGCTCCTATTGTTTGTCCTCTTCGTTGTTTTTTTTAAATTATTTTTTTACCTCAAGTGCTGTGTGTCCAGAACACGTGCTTGAAGAGGAGGGAACGTCTTTGGCTTCCTGTGTGTTCTTCCGAATGTATCGAACAACACTACACCTTCATATCATTTCTAATATACTGTGTCTTTGGGAAAATATGATCTTGTCTCAAGGTCTGACATGAAGACATGGGATGCCTTAGTCTTAAGATTAGGTACATTTGGTCGTGGATAAAATAAAATCAATGTAGAAGACATTCTTTTCAAAAACACAAAAACTACTTGAGAAAAGAGTGCACATTGTTCAGTGTTCAACACAGACTAAGTTTATTTTAGACAGTACTTTTATCTGTGGTCTCTGTCATCCAACAGTACTGAGAACAGCCATGAGATTTGCTGAAGCGTAGCCCGTGTAACTGAAATAGGAACAGGATCAGAGGGTACGAGGGCCCTCTCCCTCTAAATGGTTAAGATAAAACTGGCAGGTTATTACACTTTTTCAATTTCAGAGTCAAATATAAAAATTTCTATTATAAGGACAATTAATTACCTCACAAAATGGCAAATGTGCATCCTTGTCAGGTGGAGTGTATGCTGATGGCCTTTCCTCAAACAGTGAGCATGGAGATTTGATCTTCTCTAATGGTTCCCTGGGAAAGGGTAATTACGCCATGGTCAAAGCTAATTTGCTTTCTGCCAGATGAACTGTTGTATTTTATTGTAGGCTGACATTTGAAAGTAATTATGGCACTGTTGACCCTGGACCATTCCAGTTGTAGCACTGCCTCTTTTGGGTGTCAACTCCTCTCCTCTCCCCTCTCTCTCTCGTGCGCGCTCGCTCGCCTCTATCTCGCTCAGGCTGCGGCGATGGCGGGCGCCGCAGCCTGCTCTCGTCGGTTGGCACCCCGACACTGTAACGAGGCAATGACACGGACGGAGAGCACCATATGGGGCCCTGCGACACCCCCCCCCCCCCCCCACACACACACACACACCATCACATTCTCCTCCGACTCTCATGCCCCCACCTGCATCGGTCACAGCACACAGACACATGTGGGACACAAGCGGCTCCCGGCTTCCCAATCACCCACCACATCTCCTAGACAGCGACCGCACGAGCATGAATCTATGTATTGATAAGTCTGTAATTATGTGCCTCGCTGATCATTTCGCAGTTGGATTATCGCACTGCAATTAAATAAAGTAAAAGGTCAATGGATGCCACCCTGGAAAAAAAAAAAAAAAAAAAAAACGAGTTCTACAGATGCGCAAGTGAAGGGGATGATGTGCTGATGATGGTGTAATTAGAGAGAGTCTCTGTCGATGAGGTTTTGCTCGTCAGAGGATGGAAACAAATGTCAGCCAATATTTGCTTTTCAACTTATAAGTTATTGTGCCTCCACAGTTAGTCTGAAGTTCTGAAGTTAGTTTTTTTCTAGAGCGCATGTTCAAATGAGAGTGTTTTAATCTCTCATTCGCTGTATTACTGTAAAAGTATATTTCCTCGCACTACTACAGAGTGCAGAATCCAAGTGGTGAATCAAAATCAAAATATAGCCATATCAACGCATAATATAATATGTCAGCAGCATACAAAGACGTATGTAGAATTGACATGAATAAAAAATGTAGAGCATTGCGAGACAGACTCAAATAACCTTAGAGCAAAGCGATGAGCTTTGTTCATCAGTGAATAGCAAATGACTGTATACTACCCCTACAGCATGGCAAATCAGTGTCTCTCTGTCATTTGCATTAGTATGCAGTCTCTCTTAGTTAGCCCAAGATAAATCCATCCACTGTCTTTGTTAAATTATGAGACATTTTAATCAGCACAGGGAATTATGTTAGTCCATCGGTAATGATCGCAGACAAATGGGGCCGCAATTGAGCCTCAAAGTAGGGTATTAGTAAGCGTGACAAACTCAAACACTGAAATCACTGGAACGTCACAATTCCAGGTAGCCCTGCCAAGTCCCCCCACCCCCCACACACACCCCCCCCCCCCAACCCCCCAACTTCATTCTCCGTACATTACAAACGGCAGCCGGACGAGGCTGTTTATTATGATTATAATTTTTTTTGTCTCCTTTTTTCTTGTCTCTCTCTCTCTCCCCCCACACCCCCCACCCTCCTCCTCCTCCTCCTCCTCCTTTCTCTATCCCTCATCTGACAAACCCACACTGAATCTAATAAAGACTGACACTTGTGACACTTCAAACATGGAACCACCAACAGATTGGCGACAACAGAAAGGGCCCTCCGCGCAACACGTATTAATAGTGGGGAAGATTGCTGCGTTGCCGCGGCGCCCAGCAGGTGTGCCGGCACATCTTTGCACCTCCAAACACTCCCCCTCATTCCGCCTGACAGATCGGACAAAGGCGCAGAAAGGCCCCCTTCACTGATGTCCTCACAATGTGCTTCTGCCAGCCCCGCAGCCCACAGGCAGACCAGACCAATCCCTCTGGTTTTTTTCCCCTTCTTCTTCTTCTTCTTCTCTTCTCCCCTTCTCTCCCCCTCTCGCGGGCCCGCAGGCTGTTTGCAGAAATGTATGCATGAACAGCACCCCCCCCTCCTCCTCTCCGCCCCTCCCTCTCTCCCTCTCCAGTCCTGTCTTTTCTTCTTCTTCTTCTTCTTGTCTTTCTTTTCTTTCTTTCTTTTTTTTTTACAAAAACGTGTGATCTGTAACTGAAAATGCAGCAAGCCAGATCTAATGAGAGTAAAACGGCGGAATTGTGAAATTATTTCCCCAACTCTGATGGGCTGCGCTGTTACAGTAATCTGGCATATGCTTTTATTTTTAGGTGGATCATCATTTTCAGACGTCCCCTCACTCCTCTCTCAGTCCTCCTCCCCTTCTTTTCCAAAACTGAGGCAGATAACACAACAAGCACACAAAATGTTTATTTTTATTCGCCTCGGAAAAAAAAAAATCAATTACATTTTCCACGGTGCGGCTATGTAGGGGAAGGTGACATTTTTTATTTATGTCACTGATTGTTTGCCTCATTCCGATGGTTTTTGACTGTACATCTTTAGCAAAGCAATCAAGCCCTCATTTGATTGAAGCAACACCAAGCAATTAGATTTCGGGATCAAAGCGTCCCTAAACTCAGGAAGCAATAGGGGGTGTGCGTGTGTATGAACCCTCACTGTGTATTGTTCCACCCCCCTCCTCCCCACCCAGTCAATGAAACCACAGGCTCTGTTCTCCGGGCAACTGTCTCAACAATGGTTTCAAACAATTGATGCCATCTCAAGTCCCCATAGACATACCAATAAATGGGTTTTATACTAAGAGCCAGTGGAAAGAGCTCATATTTTTACCCCAAGTAGTGCAAAAAAAAACCTGATGACGATCATGCCATGAGCCTGTTTAATAAAGCGGTGTTACCAGTTAGTCTTCATTTTCCTCTGTTTCTCTCATTACATTCTGTGGGAGTGTGTGTATGAGTAAGTCAGGGGGAGTATGTCTGTGTGTGTGTGTGTGTGTGTGTGTGTGTGTGCCTGTGTGTGTGTGTGTGTGTGTGTGTGTGTGTGCCTGTGTGTGTGTGTGTGTGCATGTGAGTGAATTAACACACCCGACCAATTGAAGGAGCTGACTAATTTTAACAGACGATTTTCTGGTGAGCTCAGCAATGTGTAATCACCTTATAGATTTAAAAATGGTCCTTTCATCACTGGATTTTCCCTTTTGATTACCAGCACATGAAGGCCATCCTCCACTGCACCCCACATACGCATTTAATTCAATTAATTCAATTCTGGTTTTGGAAACAAATATTTGTCTATCCACTAAAACAAATTCATATGGAATTGATAGAGTACAGCACACACTGTGTGCATCATTCTGTACTCTGTCCGTATATCATCTAGTTATATATTAGCAACTTCTTTATTTCTTTCTTTATGGTCATGTCTTGGTACCATCTCAGTGTAATTGAATGCATGATGTTCTCACAATCTATAAGTCTTACCTACTGTGCTAACATTCTTATGATATGAAGCAAAGTGGCAATAAAATACACAGTTGTATATACAGTATAGACAGCTCTGCGTGATAAATATTGGTCCAAATCTCCTGATGAATATACATACTATGCACGTGAGTGTATCCACCCAATCATAATGCAGCTAGTCTACATTCAGGTCTACTGACACCAGGGGACACACTTCCTTAAAGGAAATCTCTTAGATCGGTTTCTCAAAGTCACTGTACTGTCAGTACCAAAAAAGCCCCGAAAACAATCGATGCTACCTAGGTCGAGTTGTTGCAACCAACAGCTAGAGTAGCCAGGCAGCTACAGTGCTACACTCTGGGGGGTCTTTAAAATAAACTTCCATCACAACAGAGATCAGTGAAGAAAAATGGTTGGACTTCTCCTTTAAGATGCACCAGGCTTGCTTGAGATATATCTGACAGAATATTCTAAAAAACTATTTTGGTACAGTAATGGCTCACTCCATTATGTGCTAATGGGTCATCGCTGCTGGGGAATACCTACTTTCCAACAGTATCTTTTTACTGACCTAACAGCCTTATTTCCTCTTGGTAGATCTTCTGTGTTTAAAGCCTGACTCCAATTCCAAAAGGATGAACCTTCATGCAATATCCCTTGAAAATGGTTCCTTAATTCATCAGGCAATCAACCAACCATATAATTTAAATACTTCTCTGGGAATTAGTGTCATGTTATGATAATTACTGTACAATTTGGTGTCGTAATTTCTCTCTGGTTAAAATGACAGCATAAAAGGTGCCTAATATGGGGGAATTTAATTGCTTAATAAATCGTAAGAAAATAAAATAAGTGAGGATGGAGAATCACCCAGAGCAGTGTCACTGGGTCTGCCCCAGTTTGACTGGCAAGAACCCAACTATGGGTAAATACATAAAGCCCTATAAACAGGATTTTCAGCAGAAGCAGTTTAGCCCACATAAAACCAATAATGTGACTCTGTGGAGGTGTTACACCTCTATTATTGGAACGAATATTGATTTTGCAAATGTGAACGCTTTTAGAACATGAATATGCACACATTACAAAATCCACTTTTCCTGTCCTGTGCTTCTGTGTGTATCACACTCTTCCTTTCTGAGTGTCGAATGGCTTGTGATATAATTATGTTTCTCATATTATCAGTTTTGCATGTAAATCAAACAACAGTTTCTATCTAGAACAACATTTTAAGAACATTCATGTATTGATGCGTGTTGACCATGTTAGCTTCCTGAAGATAGTAGTCAAACATGCCACAACACATTACTATTCCCCCACCAAATTGTCATGGACTACATCCAAGTTGCGTCAGGGAGCCTTAATCATCCTTCAAAAACACGATTTACACTAAAAGCAACCGAGTTATTCTTTGAAACCATTTATTTTTGCTATTAGCTGAAGTGACTTTGAAGGCTTGAGACATACTTGATTTTTAAAAGGTTAAGTTATATTTTTTTCATGTGAAGATTGGCAGTTAGGGTTGACAGTCTAATCTGTTTAGACACTGATGCTGTGTCATACTGCCCAATGGCTTTAACACTGACCACCATCCATGGGTCTTTGGTCTGTCAAAGAGGGCTAGTTGGGCTGGTCATAAACATACCAAAAAGGTCACCACTCTGTCTACCCATCTAAATATCAGAGGTTTCAGGGTTCTGGTCAAATGATACGTCAGAGCCAGAGTGCCCTAGATTCCTGGTGAGGGCAGTCAATCTCATTCAACATCTGTTTCTCATGAACCAGTGGAGCAATCAGTCTTTAGAGTTTTAGATTTGGCTGGAGTTAAAGGACAACTCTGGTCTAAGAACAACCTATTTTTGGATGATAACGAGTGTACACTGTTGTTGGGAACCAAAAAGATGTTAATCGGAGAAAGTTTGAGTAGGACAGGAATATGCGTTTGTAATGAAATTAGCCTTGGGGTCAAGCTCACCATGTTTTAAGCCGCTGACAAGGATACAAATATCAACACTCTTTTGTGATACTATGGAGGGTTCCTATGGAGGGATATAAAAAGGACTATTTGTTCAGTCAGTGCATTATCTAAATTCCTCTTCTGTTTACTGTAATCTTGCTAGAAATCCTCACCAGTCAATTACTGATTGCTGCGCTAACTGCTGTCAATGGATTGTTTTGTTGTGAATGCATATTCCGTCCTTACTCAAAACTACTCCGATTATGATGTTTTTGTACCCAGCTTAAAGTTAAAAACCCCTGGTTGTTACGCCGGAGTTGTCCTTTCAGCTGTACCTTCACTGAGCTTCACTATCACTGTTTCACACTGATCTAGATTAATCTAATTCTAAATGAGCTCTTTTCATGCACTTATAAGGCATCACTGAGAGAATCATAGAGGGATTATATTACATACGGTGCCGTACATCCCATGATGCAATTCTCGTGGCCGCCGCGTGCCCTCGTGAAGAGCATGTGCCTCCGGTGACGACCCGATGGCAGAGGGCGAGGACACAGGAAACGGCTCTGATGTCACCCTGGTGGGAATTAAAAAACGACCACGCGGCCTCTGACCTGAACTGGTCACGGCCCGCTGCTGTCATCGCTGGCACGGAGCGGGCGCGGAGCGGAGGGCATCATCCCTGGCAAAGTTATACCGCCGGGCACGGTCGCAGTGGCAGCGCAAACAGCACGGGCGTGCAGGAATTATTGCCTGCGCCTTTTGATGGATGGATCATTATCCCGTAACGCCATGTTGCATAGTTTCACCTTTGTTTCATAAAGGGGACGCGCCGGCCCGTAAGCATTCATGCATTCGCTCTATATGAAGTAATACGCATGCCTGTGGTAAATCTCATGCGTAGTGTCAAACGAGGTCCATTCTGAATTCCAGGAAATGTTGGCTACTAATGTGAGTGGAGAAAGACCACTTCTCTATATGCAGTGGTTACTGTACAGTACAGTACAGTACAGTACAGGGGCATTTGGGATAATGGAAAAAGTACATCTCTGAATAGTATTTCTCTGTGACTTCTCCTTTTTCATTATTTATTTACAGCACGGCTCAGCCCCAAGGAGAGAGACAGAGAGAGAGAGAGAGAGAGAGAGAGAGAGAGAGAGAGAGAAGAGAGAGAGAAAGGGAGAGAAAATCCATCACAATGGAGAAACACTCGTGGCAAACAACAAGGGGGAGAAAAAGGAGAGCTTGTAGCGGCGTGCTTGAGGTCTCTATCTAGCCATCATCAGAACGGAGCGGGGTGACTTTTTCACCCGGCCAAAAAATCCGACAGCATTTTCTCCCTCGGCTCCCGGAGCTTTCCTGGCCTGACCTGAATGGGGAAGCAGCCCCTGAAAAAGCAGGAGGTCCGCAGGACAAAACATTCCCAGTGTGGAGCTGCATGAATGACCAGGGGAGGTTCGGGGCTGCGCCGTGCCCTACATTGCTTATTCATGTTCATATGTGTGTTTGGACACAAACACGCCCGCATTGTTGAACGTTCCCTTCAAAACGCCGTATAATCCCAGTAGGGGGGTACTTGATCGCTGAATAGGTGTTCTGATCATTGTGGATTCATTAAAATTAATGAACAATACCCTTTTTCATGACTGTGCTGTACTTCTCGTTCTTTCTGAAGTACTGTGCAGTGCGTTTTTGTCTGGTCCGTTAATGGACGTTTAACGTTCCGTTATCATGTCGAAATGAGGAGTTTGGCACGTGTTCACATGCCCCATCCGCTTGTTCCAGAGCCGCTGCTGCCGTTGTAACCGGGCCGTCTGCAGCCCCGTCCGCTAGCGTGGAGGGAGAGAGAGAGAGGGTGGTGTTGGTGTCTTGATTGGCATGTGTTTGGTAAGTATGTCCTCGCCCAAGCAGCGGGAGCTAAAGTGGGGGAGTTGGGAGTCAGAAAAGGAGGGGAGGGACTGGTGGCACACAGCTCTGTTTCTCTCTCTCTCCCTCTCTCCCTCTCTGTGTCCCCCCTTCTCTCTATCTCTCCCTCTCTGTGTCCCCCCTCCTCTCTCTCTCTCCCCTTCTCTCTCCTGATTAGAGTCATACAAAGGCACTGGAGGCTGGGCCCACCTACCAATAATAAGTAAAACACCCTCCACCAACCCCCAACCCCCCTCACCAACCCAGCAGAGAAGAGATGCCGAATGGGTAGCGCAAAAAGAAGAGAAGATAAGAGGAGAGAAGAGGAGAGAGGAGAAGAGAAGGAAAAATGACGTTTCAAAACAAGACATGAAAGAGCTTGATGGTAGGCATGGGTGGATGTCAGTGGTGCAGCTGATGATATTTGCAGGGACTTCCTTCCTTCCCATGTTGACGTTCAAAAAAATGACCGAAAAAGAGCAGATTTGGGAAAGGCCATCTTGTTTAGATGAATAATCTAAAGACATGTTTAAAACACATTTAGAAGTCATTCGTGGGGAGGAGACAGATATAAAAAAGCGGAGAGACAAATGGCCCAGGGATGACTTTATTTTCCCAGAGAAAGCCTGGCCTCCAACCCGTCT
>NC_085009.1:12670665-12675665 GCF_963854185.1 Sardina pilchardus | reverse complement strand
TATTTATATTTATTTATTTGTTTGTTTATTATTTTTTATATATGAGATTGAGTGATATTTAGTGATGGTATTTGGGCTTGACAAATTCCACGTTTGTATTTAACTAACATGTCATGGTTTAAAGTGGAATGAGTTCATTGTTGGAATAGGCAAGTGATTGATTTGATGTGTGAACAGAGTAGATATCAGGAACAGGACAAAGACGGCTGACTTTTAGGATATTAGAGGGAGTAAAGTTTTAAACTTTATGGTACGGTATGGCATTCTGCTCAGCAGCTCTCCAGGATCATTTTTTAAAAATGCATATGATTTACAGTACCACCAGAAATTATTACTTATCCATTTTTTATTCTTTTATTCTTAGTCTTGATTGAGTTCGGGGCATAATATCTTTGAGTGAAACAATTATTCAATTTAATATCTGTGTAGTTATATGTTTTTTTCTCCATAATACTGTGGCGAAATGTCTCAGTACATTTTTAATGGTTTAAGGGTTTTTTTTAGTTCACAAGTTTTTCATGCGTATTCTGTGACAGGGAAGAGCCGCTTTTTCCCACACGAATGAGATCACCCTGCGCTCGCACCAAAGAAAACAAAAAATGCGGGCTAACAAGCACGGCCCCGTTTAGCTCGAATGGCAAAAAAACCTCAAACGAGGAGTTTTTACTTTAATGGGGGCAGCTGAGAGCCTCTCGCTGGCCCCTCTCTCTCCGTCCACTCGCGTCCGACGGACTGTGTGTTCCTCCTCGCTTTTTTTTTGTGTGTGTGGACGCGCAGGCCTTGGCCCTGGCTTGTTTGTCGAGTCCCTGTTTGCTTTGGCGGCGGAGTCCCAGCTGTTCGCAGGGCTGTTTTGATGTGGCGGAGCAGGGCTAAGTGTGAGGGGAGGCCGGGGTCACAGGCACACACACACACACACACACACACACACACACACACACATGGGGGGGAATTGGGGGACTGGTGCTGCCTCTGCAACTGCCCCAGGACTTTCTGCCCAAGCATTCCTGTTAGGACCACATGCAGGCAAAAGTAGGGATGTTATACTGTACGTGTCCGAAACCCAGGGATTATGATGCTTCTCTCTCTCTCTCTCTCTCTCTCTCTCTCTCTCTCTCTCTCTCTTTCTGACTCTCTCATTCTTTATTTCTCTGTTTTCTCACTCTGTTGTTTTCAATATTAATTGTGTGATTGTGTGTGTGTGTGTGTGTGTGTGTGTGTGTGTGTGTGTGTGTGTGTGTGTGTGTGTGTGTGTGTGTGTGTGGGTTTGCGTGTGTGCGTTCTGTAATATCAGAAGTTTTGGGACTTTCTTTGTCACACATCGTGAATTTTATAGTAGATGACAGAGCTTAATTATTTTTACTTACTTTAGTTGTTAATGACATTTCAACTACATAATGTCAGCTCAGTTGTCACAAACACTATGTCAGTAAATGTTCATGTTCCTCTGTTGTGTTTTTCATCATCTTTTTAAGGACCTTTTAAAACGTGGAGGACGTGAGTATTTACAAAGATAAAAGCACAACTGTTTTGCCAAAGGGATGCTGTGTTCCTTAACTTGTTGTGTTATCATATTATAACCACAGGCATGTTTAATTTATTGTTCCAGAGAAGTGAAATGTCATAATGATTTATAATATTGCGGTTTCTCATATAAATGTCATCTCCCCAAATGTCTTTTTGCAGGTTAGCCGTACTACAGAGCAGCCTCGGCCCGAGAAGCATCTCTCTAGTTTATCCTGCCGTGTTTGAGATGTATTTCAAAAAGACTTTGTCTTAGGCTTGCATTTACTTATATTTTAAAACATTCAAAGATATTTTTTTTCACTTTCATCTCATTCATTATCTATTTTTATCTGTTTTTTTTGTCATTCAGTTTTTTGAGTGAGTGAAAGTTTCAAAAAGTGTTTATTTGCTGATTTTAAAACTCCTGCATGGGAATGACCTCTTTAGATATTGTTCGCTACTTTTCTGCTCTTCATCCAGTTCTACAGTCTTGTCAGTTAACACAGCATCTTCATTTAGTCACTGCCATGTTGTTGTAATGGAGACCAAATTACAGTAGCACAGGGTACAGAATTCATAACTATGTGGATTTATGACCATCTTCTGAATCTAGTGAAAGCCGCTAGGCTGCATAGTACAGTCTCACCAAAGGAGTATGCTCTCACCCAACACAACTTCACCAGGGAGTGAACTAAACCTCGACTCCAATAGTGACCAACTAGTGGAACAATGCCACCCTTACTGATGATCAGAGCATTGAATATACTGTAGCTCAAGTCATAAAAACAGTCTATGGCCAAATCAAATGCTGCACTAGACTGCCTCACAGAGACAATACCGTACAAATAATAGAAAAATCTCATACAGTATATTTAAGTCAGTCAATATTTATTCAATTTATTAAATTATTTCAGGACAAATTATATTATTGCACAAGCACATTACAATGTTTGTCAAAGGTTATTATTTCTGACCTGCTCTGTGACTCATTCTAAAAATATCTCTGAATTTATTGGCAGGGAAATCTTGTAGTGGAAGCAATTACTGAACAAAGTTAGCGAGTATAACAGGCAAGTGGGCAAACGCAAACACACATATTGAACTACATTGATTCCATACAGCAGTGTTCCCTGTAGTAAGACATCATTTCTTTATGACTGCAACATATTTAATTAGGAGTTAGTTACATTATGTATGGTGGCCCCATTGTGAGAGAGATACATCAAAGTCCTATGAATAAAGGCCAGACTCGCGGAGCGCAATATGTGCATTTGTAATGCATTGTAATGCGTGAGCCATACATCATAAATCCATATAGATTGTGTAACAGCTCGCCCAACTCATTGAAGACAAAAAGAAATGGCGAACGGAGTGCAGAGGAAGTGATTGCTGCCTGAATGATTTAATCATTTGATATAACTTATATGTACTACAGTATCAATATGTAGAAATTATTTCAGCCATTTTCTTTTCTTTAACTCATTTTGTCCATGTTTATGAACATATGTTTTGTCTCTCTCTCTCTCTGTATGTGTGTGTGTGTGTGTGTGTTTGTGTGTGTGTGTGTGTGTGTGTGTGTGTGTGTGTGTGTGTGTGTGCGTGTGTGTGTGTGTGTGTTGTTCATGTTAGATAAAGCCAGACACATTCTCTTCACCATAATCAACCAGCAATGTCTGTCTCTAGCAGTTCCCCCATCAAAGGTCCCCTTCAGTCATCTTTTCCCATTGCAATACAGCCTGTCACATTCCCCATTAATGTTAATCAAGTAGGCCTTTATTCACTATACATAGCACTTGTGTGGAACACAATTTTGCTCTAATAAACATATTTATTACCTCTTCACCAACAGTATTGAGTGCTCATCATCTGCTCTTTCTCCCCACTCCATGGGGCGACTAATCGCGTTTACTTGGCTGATATCTTAAAAATAAATGCGACCTTAATTAATAAACAAATTACAAATGATGCAAAAAAAAAAAAAAAGCAACACAGCAACAACAGTCTTCATTTGAGTTCATCAATTACCGGGATTATGTAGGCAAGAGGCATGTAATCTACGTGCAGGCTTTTTTTTTTTTTTTGCCAGGGTTGTGCCACCTTTTCCTCGTGGTATTTATTGTGATGGAATTCACTTCCGTTTCACCACACAAATTCTCCACTCCTGCTGGAAATCAAAAGGTGAAGCATTGCCATTACGCCCCTAATGGGAAAAGCTGTGTGACTAACGTGTCATCCTACACACGCATTCAGACACATTAGCAAAAAGCTCAAAACACAGGGAGAGAGAGAGAGAGAGAGAGAGAGAGACTGTTAGTCCTGAAAATGGCATAGGGAGGAGGTGGAGACAGAGAGGGAGAAAAGAGAGGAAGATAGAAGAAGAAGAAAGGAGAGAGAGAGACTGTTAGTCCTGAAAATGGCTTAGGAAGGAGGTGCAGAGAGGGAGAAGAGAGAGAGAGAGCTAGATAGAGAGAGAGAGAGGAAGAAGAAAGGAGAGAGAGAAAAAACATTGAATCATAATAAGCTTTTAATTTCTCTGTCCCGCAAGCATTAGGCAATGAAAAAATATCTAACGTTTTACAGTGCATCATACATATGAGTTATACCATAACAACGTATTACAATGTTTATATGATCATGGTTGATATTTACGTACATTTGTCCAGACATCAATATATTATACACCTATCTGTCTTTTATATGGACACGTCCTCTGAGCTATAATTTTGGCTAACATACAGTACTCTCTCACAAGTAGTGAAGTGCCTCAGTTGCCTCAGTGTCAGTTGCACCGAAACTGATAATGTCTCCTTGAGAGGTCTTAGTCTATCTGTATGTCTTTTTTACAGACGTTTTAGGCCTCGTAATCTGGTGATAGAATGCCTGGATTATGAACAAGACTGCATGATAGAACGCTCCCCGCCTTTTAACTGTTCTATCCAACAGGCACGTCTCCCATAACTCCCTGAAGCAGGTATAGCCTATATCTGCAGTTGTAAATACAGGAACGCACTATGATGTGTCGACGTTAAGAGCCGAGCTTGTGACGATGGGCTCGTTTTTTTTCCCTCTTTTTTCTTTAAAGATGATTCATGCAAACAGACTATTGCATGGGGCACAACGCTGAAAATAGTGTGTAATAAAGAAATATGCTGCTCTCTAACCCAGCGCAGAGTGTCTCAGTGGGGTTCGAATAGCTTCTGTCTGGCTTCTCAGATTCTTGCTGGAAAAAGATTCATCATCCAAAAAAGCCATGTGTAACCAAAGCAAAAAGGGCTCGGTCCACTACGCGTCCCCCTGGTCGGCGGAATGGCACCGTTCGCAAATAAGCACTCACGCCGTGGCGGCGGCGCGGTGGTATTTAAAGATCCGACAGGACGGTGAAGTGGACGAGGGGGGACCCGGGCTCTAATCACACCTAACCCAGCAGGCCCTCCACTCCTCCCAACACTCAGCCATCTCGATTTCCTCCCATAATGCTCTCTCTCTCTCTCTCTCTC
>NC_085009.1:12640665-12665665 GCF_963854185.1 Sardina pilchardus | reverse complement strand
GTGTCAGTTAAACCGACCTTGGACTGTGTTAACTCATTTAGGTTTTTGTCATGTCGCATTTGTTTGTGATCTACTGAGAGCCTGCCGCTGGGAGACAAGCCTTGTTTTGATTCTGTATTCAATAAGATCTACAAAGAGGTGTGTGCGTGTGTAGCTGTGGTGTGCAAATATGTTTAAGTCTGTGTGTGTATGTGTTTTTGGTCCTTGTGTGTGTGTGTGTGCGTGCGGTGTGTTTGTGCTGCCCTCAATAGTCACATTTCGTATTATTGTTTCCTTCTTCAAGTCTGTTTTCTGAGGCGCTTTTGAGTTTGAGGGATTGTTGTCTGTTTTGGAATGTCGCTGACGCCGAGTTGAAGAGTTGAAAAGGAATACGAGTGAGTTGAGTACGGAGACATTGGGTGCATGTAATGTGCTTTCGCTCATTTGATGATTTCATCTTATAATTGCATTATTTATTGTACCAGTGTTTCTGGTAAGTTTCGATATACAGCAAAGTAATCAGGAAAACATTGACCTTTGACCTTGTATTTAGGTCATCGCTCAGGATCAGATAATTCGGTGCACAGCATGTTTTGCCAAACTGTAGCCTGGTATCAACAGTGCAATCTGGAATGGAGATATGATAAACAAACATGTTTACAACAAACAGGCATACCAAACAAGACACGTTTGCACATCTTGATACTTTGGATGAAAGTACCTGAAAACATGAAGAAATGATAAATGGCGCACATACTTTCACACAGTTGTCTGGAAAACTCATAATATCATTCTGATCTATGTTTGTCTTTATTTGATTGCTTTCAAGTACAAATTGCACACCATTGTTTGTGTGTCTTTGTGCGTGTGTGTGTGTGCATACGTGTGTGTGTGTGTGTGTGTGTGTGCGCCTGAGTGTATGAGTGTGTATGAGTGTGTGTGTGTGTGTGTGTGGGTGTGTGTGTGTGTGTGTGTGTGTGTGTGTGTTTGAGCTCTGTGCACTTTTAACTTTCCTCTGTCACACTGTCCTTTGTGGCCTTGTGTATGGATGTTGTTGTCGGTGGGGTGTGTTTCGCTGTGTGTGTGTGCGCGCGCATGTTTGGGTGTGTGTGTGTGAGTGTGGAAAGGGTGATGTCCCCATTGCCGAGGGGGGTCACGCCGAGTACAGTGCTCTCGCCGGGCAGGAATATATGTCATTTGTCACCGCCGGCGCAGGAACTTTGAAACAGCGGCGTGGCTTGCGAAGGCCGAGGCATAAATCACAATCATCCTGAATACAGACTGACTGCCACTCTATCCTTGCAGAATAACACTCAGACAACAAGTGATTTGTGTGTCCCACTTTGAGCGAGCGCGCGGTACCCTTCCGCAGAGGGTTTGTGCGGGCGCTAAAGAAAGTTGTCACCCCTTCACCCCCCCCCCCCCCCCCCCCCACCTGCCCGCTCTCCACCAACCACAGGATTATGGAAAATACCGACTCCGAAAAGTACCGTGCGGATAGGGCGAACAATAACACTGCCACAGTCACACCGATGATATCATTTATTTATGTTTTTTGCAGGGCTGTATATTTTGTTGCTGCTTGCCTGGGATTCTAAACTGGCTCGGCCCCTGAGAGACGCGAGGCTAACGCTAAAGGCTAATGCTAAAGGCTAACGCTAAAGCTCCACGTCCACTCATGGAGCTAATGACCCAGGAGATGATGGACTCTGGCCTTGCCACACAAATTGTGTGACAGGGACGGGCATTTGCCAAACTGCTTGTAACTGCTTCTGTGTGTGTGTGTGTGTGTGTGTGTGTGTGTGTGTGTGTGTGTGTGTGTGTGTGCACGCATGCATGAGTGTGTGTGTGTGCGTATGCATGTGCATATGCATGTGTGTGTGCATACGTGCAAGCGTGCCTGCGCACGCGTGTGTGTGTGTGTGTGTGTGTCTGTACATGCATGCATACGTGTGTGCGTGTGTGTGCATATATGCATTTCCGTGTGCATGTGTATGTGTGCATGTATGTGTGTCTGTGACTGTGTGTGTGTGTGTGTGTGTATGTATGTGTGTGTGTGTATCTGTGTGTGTGTGTGTGTGTGTGTGTGTGTGTGTGTGTGTGTGTGTGTGTGTGTGTGTGTGTGTGTGTGTGTGTGTGTGTGTGTGTGTGTGTGTGATGAGAGCGCGCGCCGTGTTTATCACCTCTCCGTCGGTGTGGATTAGAGAGCGAGCTGGAGGTTGGCTGTCAGAGCAGAGGCGAGAGGTTGGGTGTGTGTGAGAGGAGCGGAGCGACACTGTGGAGGAGGAGAGACAGAATAGAGAAAGCCAAAAAAGAAAAACAGAAGCTTCTTCTTCTTCTTCTTCCTCTTCTCCCTCTTTCCCCCCTTTCTCTGACTGTGATCTCCTTTCTAGGCTCTCCTCCCATCCAGCCTCTGCTCGGCATTGTTCACGGCAGCTGTGTGTGAACCACATTTATTCCTTCAATGTCGAATCCTCCTCCTCTCACCCACTGACTCTGCTGGTTTACCCATTGGCACTGTTAATAAAGCCAACATCCCAAGGAGCTCTAACACATGTAGGGACTGAAGGGTCCTTCATAACTAAATATATAAAGTAAATGATACCACTTGCTTTTTGGAGAGACAACAAAGCACTTACGGGTTAGCCAAATGAGAAAGTGGGCACAAATAATTGTCCCCCCCCCCCCTGTACTGGCTTGAGCTTTTACTTAATGTTCGTGATCATCCTGTATTCTATGGAAGCAATCGTCACACCACTTAAATGGTAAATGGATAACGACACAGTGTTGCACCCACAAGAATCCACGGGACACTTTAATGAAGCTAGAATGATCAAGATTTAAAAAAATATGCCTTTCTCTTGTGTGATAATCATATTCAGACATCTCCACAATGGGCAATGAATGGTGAGGCCAGTCATTACTTTTTCAAAAAAAAAAACTTTCAGAATGTTCAAGAACACCTGGTGTTTGGAGCTATTAAAGAGAGATATGGGCCAATTTTGATACCAAGGTTTTAAAAGTGTGCGCACAATAGCTAGCACAGAACAATTTTCTTCTCAGGGACTTGGGGTTACAAATTACTCTGACCTCACTTCATTTGAAATCAAGGCAAAAACATAATTCAATCTTGTATATCCTTGAAAGGGGGGCCTCCATTTTGGAAAACACATTCAGAATGTTTAGTCAATATGAAACACATTCCTTCCCAGTGTTTTTAAGTTCTGAGTTACCTTGAATTGATCTCCATGGCACAAAAGGAACGGTCTGCTAAATCTGATTGCCTTGCAGTGTTCCTCCTCTCGCCTCGTGTTTGGTTCAGTCTCTTGCCCGTACTCCAGATGACACAAATGCATTCACCCTGGAGTTATGCATGTTGATACATCTGTTTAGTTTATTTTTGGCTTCAGTCTCTTAACCTTAATCCACCTTACATACATCTTCAAACAGTGATAGTACAACCTGTATTAGGAGCCCTTTGATTCTCTCTCTCTCTCTCTCTCTCTCTCTCTCTCTCTCTCTCTCACACACACACACACACACACACACACTCAGACACACACACATAGAGTGAGAGACTCAGACACACACACACACACACACACACCTAGACTCTCACCTGTGCCAAACTCGAGCAGAACCTGTCAGTGAACGCTATTGTTCAACAGGGCTTTGGCTAATAGTCTGTAAGATGTTGATTTAAGTCGTTGGGGAGGATGTCAGAAGTGTGATAATGTGAACACACTGTTAGGAACATCAAATGAAAGGGGCGGATTTGGGGATTTCCATTCTCAACAGCGCTGATTTGGTGTAGGAGAGGAGGGTAGGGTGGGGTGGAGTGGTGATGGAGGTGAGGGAGGCCCTTGTAGAATTTGGATTGCATTCTATCCCTCCTTCAGATCTCTCTCTCTCTCTCTCTCTCTCTCTCTCTCTCACATGCAGACAGTCAGACACACAGAGACACAGACAGACACACACATACACAGAGACACACACACACACACACACAGACACACAGAACATACATGCACAGACACAGACACAGATGCAAGGAACACACACACACACACACACACACACACACACACACACACACATTTGTATAATGTTAACACCAGGATTTCATTTATAATACTCCTGCAACAGACAACACAAGGCTTATTTACTCCACGATCTGCTAGGTTTTGAGCTATTAGCCACTACCAAAGACACAGATAAGGCTATGCCACTTCACCACTAACTGGCGTCCTATCTATGGATCTTAATCTGGAGAGGTCTCCTGGTGCCTCAGTGACCATTAGGGTGATTTGGGTCGTCCATTGCCGTTGATGTGGTCCTTGAGCATTGGATGCATGCAGAGCTTTTTAGAGAGAGAATATATCGAGGGCTGAGAACCAAAGGGGCGTAAGTGACATTTCACCAACTTTACAGGAGAGCCAAAACAAATCTAACTGCTTCTATATGTTCACAGTTAAAGACCTATGGTTTTTGTTCAATAACTATATATTTATAAATATTTTACTTCTATAATTTTGTCAGCTAAGAGAGCTCATCAAGAGCTTTCAGGTGATATATATAACTCAATTTTGACGAAAATGTCACTTACGCTCCTTTAGTTCTCAGCCCTCGATATACTAGTTCTATTCAGGCTTTACGTAATATAAGAAAAAGTATTTTTACAAACACTCTCTTCAATTACTAGTCTGGTTTTCACCATACTAAGCTCAATCTCAAATTCCCTGGAAGTTCAGGCAGGGTTCACCCAGCCTATTCAATTATGGTAAAATCAAGTGAGTTCAATTGTTCTGAGTTGCTGAATGATATGTTTGGAGAAAGATGTTATGGTGTGCTGCTCACTCATATCTGTGATGCTTTGGGACATAGAAAGATGATTGATGTTGTAAAACAACATTTTGTGTGGCAAAGAATTATGGATCGGCATGTGTTTGCACTGCTGACACAAATTGGAAACAGCAATAGTATTATCAAGATCAGAATTTCACAATCTCAAGATCTCACTTTTCAGAATCTCCGAAGGGTTTGTTTTGGCAGCAGCATTTAAATGAGGCACGATGGGATGTGATGAGTGGATGAAATATATTTATTTACACTGTAACTGAAGTGGAGTTTAGAGGAAGCACATTTTGTTATTATTTATGCCTAAGCAATGGACTCAAAAGTTGACTGACTGCCCAAGATACAAACAGTGTGTGTGTGTGTTTGTATGTATGCATGTGTGTGTGTGTGTGTGTGTGTGTGTGTGTGTGTGTGTGTGTGTGTGTGTGTGTGTGTGTGTGTGTGTGTATGCATATGTGTGCGTGTGTGTGTGTGTGTGTGTGTGTGTGTGTGTGTGTGTGTGTGTGTGTGTGTGTGTGCGCGTGTCTGTGTGTGAGTGCATGCATTCTGCACACAACAGCTAAAACCATGGTATCTAATCCCCACTCTTTCATGTGAGTGTACTCATGCACTAACACACACACACACACACACACACACACACACACACACACACTCATCCCCAGTATCGCGCTCACACTTGTAAACTGCACCATTTTTCCCTCTTGCAGATGTCCAAATATTTGAGAAGGAGAGGTGCCGAGGAGAGGGATGTGAGTGCAGCGCAGTAATCCACCACTTGACTCTGATTTGGGAAGAGATGGAGGACGAGTCACTCAGGTAGCCCACAGGCTACAGCTATAGCAGCCTCTGTTCTCAGTCACTGCATCACGTAGACACATGCATTACGAATGTATAGTCCTGCACTTATACACAATACTTAAGGAAATGATAGTAGAGTCATCTCATGCGTTATAGGGATTTAATGCAATATACAACCTTATATTCCAGCCACATCTCATATATCATCTCTATCTCTAACTTGATTGTCTCCAGGACTTTTTAAATGTAGGTTACACCTTTCATAGAAGTGGTTATAAACTTCAACTTAAAACCCCCCAGTGATGTGCTTTAACGTTTTTGGCATAGACACAGACACGCAAACTCCTTCAAATCCCCTGTCATAACAGTCGATGTTAGGATTAGGCTTCTGTAGACGTCGGAGTTTCAATTTCACCCATCTTGGCATTGTTCTCCCAGAGCTCTCATGGAGCTTGTCATGTTGAACTATTGCAGCTAACAACTCTCTGAGAGTTTCCTCTCTCCCTTCCATGTCTCTCAATATATTCGTGTATGTGCCTGTGTGCTGTGCAGGATATTAGTTGTTGTTTTTTTGTGGCGGCCATGTTTGTTTTGCCCTGTAGCCTGATTCATTTGATGTTAGAAGAAGATGACCTTAGAAAGGGCCATAATGATATACTGTGATGGGAATTATTTACACTCTGGGAATGCAGTTGTGTAAATAATATTGATGTCACAAACAAATGTGAGAAACAGGTTCTTTGTTGAAAATAATGATGTGATTGAATTCAGTCACTTACTTTTTTTTTTTTTTTTTTTTTTAATCATGTCCCATCAACACTATTAAATTGAGTTCAGAAATACCGTATCAGTTTAAAGGAAAACAAAGAAAACAAATTAATTAATGTGTTTCCTCACATTTGTGTTTCCTCCACAAATGTCAGCAAACGTGTGAATAACAAATAGAGATTTTTATTTTACATAATACATACAATAATCATTGTTCATCCATTATTGATTAAATTAACTGACAGCAACATTATGAATACAATATTTTAATTCCTACAATACCACTTATGCATGCTTCTATGTTTGTATAAAGCCATTTTATTTACTATCATTATATTACTATGATCAGTTGTGATCTTTGTTTTAACAAATAACCCTCATCCACCATTTGACTCATCTGTATCTCTTAGACCTGTCCTCAGTGTGTAAGGACGGACTTACTCACTTTCTCTCTCTCTCTTAGTGTGTGTGTGTGTGTGTGTGTGTGTGTGTGTGTGAGTGTGTGTGCTTGTACTAGCACCTGAGGAGGGCACATGTGACAGGAGAAGAGGGAGGACCCGCGTGCGTGATGAATGTCTCCCGTTGTTGAGAGCCACACAGAACGTCCCTGAGTTTAATCAAAACTTTTTCTTTGGCAGATTAGGTTCTCTGCCGCCATCGCGCCACTCGTGTCAGCTTGACATCAATCAGAGGCGGCGCGACTCTCAGCCTACGCCGCGCGCGCTTGTGTGTGTGTGTGTGTGTGTGTGTGTGTGTGCATGTGGGATGTTTGGGTGAAGCAACACTCTCTGTCAGGGATGCAGCCATAGGGATGGCAATCTCAAACTCCACTGCCACCTCTCACTGGGTTCTCCATCGTTGTCTTTTGTGCGACTCCAAACCCAAATATGGATAATGACCCCAGCCTCCTCGTTTAAATGTTTGATTAGAATAATCTGGCTCTGTGGAGGGAGCGTAACTCTAACTCTGATTTAGGGGTCACATTGGGGAGCGGCTTTTCAAAGCCCGAAAATGTCACTTGAATTCATTTGCAACTCTCCAGTTTGTTTTTCCATACAGTGACAGCAACAATGAGCTTCCTCTTAAGGCACTTTTGAGAGGAATGGAGGCCTCCGTTAATGAGGACAGCCATGCGATTCACGGGAGACGAGTCGATTGGTAAAGCGTTCCACCAGACACTTCTGAGCGGATCGACGACAAATCGTTAGCTTTTTTTTTGAGGCACCGCCGAGACTGCCGAGGCATGTTTTGACTCTTCCAAATCCTTTAATGTCACGGCATTAATGATTTGTTGATAAAACACAACCCTTTTTGATTCCGGGCAAAAATTAATTCCCAATATGTCTTTTTTTGTCCCCCCTCAGTTTTTCTGTGGGAATGAAAACTTTTAAAAACCTCAAAAGCCTCATGCAGTTTTTGTATTATTATATATCTAAACAAAACAGATGACATCCTGGGAACTGTACTTGATCTACTTCTACAACATAGTTAATGGGAATGGCAAGAGATCCTAACACTTGAAACGATCATAACTATGTCTCGTATGCTTTCTGCTCGATGTGTAGACACCTCAAGATCATGACCTTACATCGGTGCTGGAGCCATATCTGGCGGGGGGAGGCATGTGCCTCAACGCAGATACGGCGCAAATGAAAACACTTTGCAAAAAGTCTGGACTCTCTCCACATCAACTGCACTCTCATCTGTTTCTGCAGTACACAGACAAGCACATCCCTACAACTGCACAAATGGCTTACGTCTAAACAAATATGTCATGATCGATGTGTCAGACACGCGGAGATAGCTGTTTATCAGGGGTGGAAAATATGAGGAGATCACTTAGGGCTGGTCGGAAAACACTTGCACATTGGCCTCCTGTTAGTCTTTTTATGGATGCGGCGCATTTTTTCCCAAGACAAGCTGGACACTAGCACCGTAACTCCCGAGTATTCCCACATTCGTCAAAACTCGAACCCAAACAGGCCCACATTCCTACCGAAAGCCGCTCATTAAGAACCATTCAAAGAGTTCCGACTGATCTTGACACCTTCTCCCGTCGTCTAAACACAACACGTTTTCCAAACTTACACCCCTGCAAGTTTTCGAGAAAAGAAAAAAAAAAGAGTGTACAGTATCACAATGATGTTGACGGATGAAATAGATGAATTATTTTACCTTGAGCACACTTCTCTCTCAACTGTCTCATTAAGCTGTTACAATCCCCCCTTACCCAGGGGGCAAAACACCAATTTTTAAGGAAATCAGACATGGGCTGCTGTAAAAGGTTGTCATATAGAAATGAAATCTATGAAGTCTGAGGATCACAACCTGGGTGGCCAACCCAGTCAACAAGCTGCTGGAAACTTGTAGGATGTGTTCAAAGTAAACGTGTGCCCCGCAAAAAAAAGCGCTTAGAACTGTTGGCAGTTCCCGATCAGGCAGTTAACAGCGGCCGCGACCAAAATGCCATGGTACATAACTGCTTTCATATTTCTGCTATACATCACCTAAGCCCTACCGACACAACGGGGATACAGCTTTCAAACGATATATTCATTGTACAAGCACTATGAAATAAAGCTGTGATCATGAACATTGAAAGACTTTGACTTTGAACTTCTCGTTGCTAATTGTATTCCATGTTTCTCCACTAGCACTAGCTTAGCCTGTTGCAATGAAATAGCTTTGATTGATCAAATAGTTTTACGTAATTACTTACCAAAATGGTGACCTTGTAAAACAGACCATGTTAAGTTAAAACAAATAACACATCAGTCGGTTCTTTGTATCCTTGCACTTTTACTGCGAATTCAGTCCACAAACACAACAAAAACTCAACGTCTTCTGCAGTGGTGCGCGACAATGTTAACGCTACTGTGTTGTCGGAGATCCCATGTCAAATAGGTTCGTAGGATTTTCATTACACCACTAGATGGCACTCAATGACCACTTATTGTTGGTGTGGACTGCAAAGACTTGACAGCGATAACATATCGAGAATTCAAGATCGAGAAATGTCATGGTAAGTGCTTTTCAGTTTTCATTATAAAACAATCTGATTTCAATTCGCTATAATATAAACACTAGAATAATGATGAATAGATTGGGCAGTAAAAAATCAGATCCTCGCAGAAAACAGTGTTTCAAGGACTTATTTTTAAAACACAGTTTAACAGTGATAGCCTGTAACTCACCCCTTGGGGGCATTGTTTCTTTCCATCCTAATTAAAATGGTCATGTTATGTGTCCTGATGTCCATATCCATTGTGTTTTGCTACACAGATTGGTTAAGTGATTAAGACATAATATATGAACTCAATATTTTTTAAAAATTACCTCAGGTTAGTATCGGATAGCCAATGTTACCCAGTTAGCTATAGGCTAGCTAGCTATATCATATCTTATGTGAAAGACCAATAGGTCTAGATCATAGACCTGGACAGTGTGTCGTCCGTTGGAATTGAAGCAACCGCTAGTCCAGAGCCCCCTGGTGGCTGGCTGCAGTACAATTCGTAGCTCCGCCCATCCCCATGTATTTCAATGGACAAGTAGCCAACTTTCCGTGTCACTTTTCTCACCTAAAACTAATTTTATATTTACAACATGTTATTCGAAAAAATAGTTTTCAATGTGCTTCAATACACACCATTTTTCTTTTCTCTGTGAAATTATTTTTTTTTACGTAATTTTAACAAATCTAAAAAGGGCGTTGATTGACAGTGCGTCAACGCAGCTTCAGCCGCTTGCAGCCGTTCAGTCCGTGGAGTAGCTGTAGGCTCGGCAGTGGTGGTGTTCGTCCGTCAGGCAACTTATCATATTTGTTTTATTTGCTGTTATTACTCTTTATACATTGACAGTCATGTCGTGCTGTGCTGTTGGTTGTAGTAACGGGCCATCCCAGAGAAGCTCTGTGCAGTTTTTTCGGTAAGTGAATATTAACTTAATATTAGCTTGCTAACTTACAGTAGCACTATGTAGGCTATGAAGGCTTCTAGGGATCGCTTAGCCGTTAACTTTAGCAAGGTAATTTAATTTTACGGTCATCTGTGTCAGACATCCTTAAAAGGATTAGGTAGAAGAATGGTTGTAGTTATTATTATATCAATGTGTCTGATTGTGCCAGGAATAGCGGTCCAGTTAGCTGATGTTAGGTTACCGGGTACATTACGTTAGCATGCTACCAGGTTAATTTATCTTAGCCTGGTAACGTAAACTTGTTAGTTTAGCTGCTAGTTTATTTAACAATGTTGTGATAGTTCATAGACGAAGCCGTGTACGTGGTGTATTGCAAACTTTAACATTAATAGTTCTTGGTAATATTTAATGAGATTAAATATGTTAACACTATGTAATGACCCAATGGTTATGAGTTATGACAGCCGTTTTTCCGATGAAGGCGGTCTAACTAAGCTAACTCTATGCTACCGAGATAGTGTAGCTGTGCTACCTCGGCATTCAGCGATTCTGTAGCTACGTTTCTTGAAGGTATCCTAGTAGTAGTCAAATGAATGTCATACAACGACTGACTGAATTAATAAATGTGAACGGATTAACCAGCAGCCTCGCCAGACATCAAAGCATGGCTTACAGCCCCAGTCACCAGCAGACCGGAGGCATTATGAGTTAAATGTTTTTGGCCTTTGTATACAGAATGGCAGGCATATGTAATGGTTGTAATAAATACACTATGACCCTTCACAACCGCTTGACATATGAATGTTTTTTTTTTAGTTTTTTTTTACAGTTTTCCTTTAGGTGTGCAGCATGCAGACAGACTGAGACGATGGCTGGTGAACATAACACGACAAGACTGGGAGCCCAGCAAGTCATCTCATCTCTGTAGTCTTAATTTTGAAGACCATGAATTCACCATTGATACCTATGTAAGCCAATCATTTTCCTGACCAACACTGTGTGGTGATATAAATTCCAACTCAACCCATTTCATGAATACCCAATTAATTATGTTAAGGGGAATCGTCTGACTTGCACTGCAGTACCAACTGTGTTCTCCCTTCCTGACCACCTGGTGAAGAGACCTGCTAGTAGAAAGGCAAGTGGTTATTTTCTTATCCTTTCTTTGTCAAGTGCTGCAAATGAGAAGGAATGTGAAATGGTGGCTGCTAATACATCAGATCAAAATGTGGCTTGTCAGTAGTGAGCAGTTACATTTTTGTCACCCAAGACATTAAAATGAAAGAATGATGTCATGGTTGAGATTGTGGAGAAATATCAAAAGAGGATGAGAAAGTAAGACGTGTAAAGCAAGTTTCATGGCATAACACAAACTTAGAACTTTTTTTATGTGTTGTCTGTAATGCTATACAACTGTAATACCTCCTGGAAGTTTTGATTTTATTTATGTTTTTTCACATGGCGGTGGTGGTGCATGAAGGGGGTATTTTGTCTTCCGCCTCCCTCCTGCACCACCACCACCATCGCCAGAGCTGAAGGTCTACGCCACCATCGCCAGAGCTGAAGGTCTACGCCACCATCGCCAGAGCTGAAGGTCTACGCCACCATCGCCAGAGCTGAAGGTCTACACCACCATCGCCAGAGCTGAAGGTCTACGCCACCATCGCCAGAGCTGAAGGTCTACAATACCATCGCCAGAGCTGAAGGTCTACACCACCACCATCACCAGAGCTGAAGGTCCACGCCACCATCGCCAGAGCTGAAGGTCTACAACGCTGCTGCCACCAGAGCTGAAATCTCTCTAAGTTAAAGAGTCACTTCACCCCATAACTCCACCCACTTCACATTTCTGAAAACGGCTTTGAAAATGGGCGAGACGTTCTGAAATTTGGAGAGAGAGTGCAGCACTGCTGCAACCAATCAACCATGGTGATTTCGTGTCAATCTGGGAATGAATGCTGCAGACATGGTTTATCACAGGTAGGCTAATCAGGGCAGCAGGTGTTGGGGCGTTTCAGTCCTAATTTGTAACGACCCGGTGACGTAGTGTCGGACTAGAAGTGCAGGACAACGTCAGCATTCCAATAGTATTTTGGACCAACATGCCATGGCATGTTTTCAAACGGTAGTATGCGCGAGAGAGCAATATCTCCAATGCAAAGTCAGACGAAATGTTACTTTTGTCGAGAAACACGATTTTTGTCAATATTAACCCTGGTAATAGTACAGTTCACCACTTATGAGTATTTTCAATCAATCAACAGCTCAAAAAACCTATTTTAGGGTGCAGTGACCCTTTAATGACTAACCCCCCCTCACCCCTTGGCAAACACAATAAAACATGGTCATTTGTGGATATTTTGTATCATCATTATTTTTGCTTAATGTAGGCTTACCAACCATTTAAAACTGTTTACTGGTAATTTGAACTTGTTCATGTTATATCATGTTATATTCTATAACCATGACCCATATATAATGTTTATATACAATATATCAACGTTTGAATAACAATGGTTTTGATAGCAAGTAAACATTAAGTTTAAGTTGTTTAAGTTTTTTTATTGTCAGTTTCCAATGCACACAGAGTCCAGCAACCTTTACAATGAGGGCAAATGAGAATAGTTTAAGTTTGAGTTCAGGGATATACTGCAAGTTTAAAATGTGATACAATATCATCATGAACAAAGCAAGTGTCCTACACTGTTCAGGCAATCTACACCTTTCAATATCACGCTCGACATGTCTGAGGTTGTTCCTGTCAAAGTGGATGAGATGGGCGTCCGGGGACTGGAGAAAGGACATGGGAAATGCCACCTACAAGAAAAAGCAAAGTTTTATAGCTGATCCTTTACTGTTAACACATACTGGTGAGCATACTAAGCATGCGAAACAAACGTTAGCAGCTATTAGTTTGTTTTTCAATGCGGACATTTCATTACTCTGCCAATGGGCACGACAACAGGCAGGCTGCGTTTAAAATTAACTAGCAGCTACGCCAAAACACAGATTCACTCTCCATGTTGAGGTGGCATATTAAAACAGCCTTTTGATAACGGCAAAACAAAATAGGCCGAGCCAAACATAACATATTGTCAGCATCTGTGTGCTAACGTTAGTCTTAACTTAACCTAGCTATCGCTACTAACGTTAGCTTCTATGCTAACGTAAACGGTAGCAGCTAGCTGCTAATGTCTGATGTGTTTGGCAAGGCTTTTGAGCTGACAACTAATATAACATAGCCTACGTTATTTAAATGAAGTTATTAGCTAGTAAACTGGTGGCTACAATACAAAATATAAGCTGTGTATTTCACTAACAGACAAGAGGTTTGTGTTACATACTGTACGTTACACTTACCAGAGAAAGTTCACCAAGGTAAACCCAGACACACGAACGAACTGACAACGATACGGTCGCTAGCTTCTCAGCCAGCGCGTCGACGCGGTGCGGTGAGGGGCGTCTTTCACTCGTTGTGTGGGCGTGTCTGCTCCGACCTCCTCATCACTGCGCATGCGTCCAATCCTACTGCGCAAGCGTACTTCAGACTGGCTGCAAGATGGCGTCGCCTCGGTTGCTTCAATTCCATAGAACACTGCTGAATGCAGCCACACTGTCCAGTTCTATATATACAGTCTATGGTCTAGATCATAGGGCTGCCTATTATTAATTCGATACATGATTGTTGTAGCCTAATTGTGGACTAGTTGATTGACAATGCTAAGCAACTGTATTTAAAATGATCTTAAGAAATGTGTGTGTAACCTACTTAGACTGAACCTAGACAAATAGGCATACTAACCCCCCCTATACTAACCCCCCTCCCCCACCACAGATATAATGACCATATTAACTACTGTCAGAGAACTATTTGCCTAATGTTATTGTTATTGATGTAGTTGACTTGTTTGAACTAGGCAAATAACTTTACTAATTTCTCACTAAATTTTCAGATTTGGTTCCTGCACTATGGCAAGCCAGAGGAAACGTGTGGCAGAAGTTGCCGTGTCACTGAAACATGAGATCAAAAGACCTTCACGCACAGACTACACCAAGTGCATTATATGTCAAGGTCCGTGCAAACAGCTGCAGTCGATTCAGGCCTCAACAACAACCACTTTCATCCAAGCCATGAATACTCGGCAAGATGAGGTATTTCTGAGATTGTGTCATGATACAATATTAGAAGACTGGTTGGAAGACAATGCACCAAGGTGGCACAGGAAATGTCGAAACGTGTATTTGAATGAGAAAAGCATTAAATATGCTGAGAGGAAACGACTAGGTGAAGCAACAGGAGGATGTAGTTCATCACAGCATGATGCTGTCAAGGTCACTAGGCAGAACAGTGGGGCATTCGATCCAAAGACGATGTGTATCATCTGCAATAAACAGTGGTTTCAGGGAAAGCAGCCAATGTCTAAAGTCTCTACGAAAACCAGCCAAAATGCAGTAGAAGAAAAGGCAAAACAACTAGGGAGAAATGACATACTATTCAGACTGATTGGGCAAGGCCATGATATGATAGCAAATGATATAGCTTATCACAAATCATGCATGAACAAATTCAAGGCTCAGCGTGTTCCATCTGGAGAGTCCAAGCCAAACCCTCATGATGCTGCATTTAATCGTCTTGTCATAGAACTGGAGGCCCCTCTTTTCCAAGACATGTCGGGATTCCTTGTGAAGTCACTATGCGACCACTACCGCGACATACTGAGGGAGCTTGGTGTCAAAACCGCAGATCTGTACCGAAGCCACACTCTGAAAGTAAAGTTACAGCAACACTTTGGATCACGCATATCAGTCCTTGAGCAGACATGGGGTTCAGGCTTCATATGTGCATCCAATGTACCCCTTGGTGATGCTCTTGAGAAGTTGAGACGACTAGAGGGTAATATGGATGAGAAATACCATGTCCTACAGAGAGCAGCTAAGATCATTCGGGCAGATTGTCATAAGTGCAAAAAGCTAAGTCGTGAGAGGCACTCAACTGACATATCATTAACATCTGCAAGTCATATGGTGCCAGACTCACTGTTCAACTTCACAGCTATGCTACTCCATGACCGTGCGCTCGAACTTTCTGAAGCTGGAAGAGTTATTGTTGATCAGGCAACAACAGAGAAATCTCTCATCACCTCACAGCATATTCTGCAGAATTTGTTTGGAGTGCCAACACCTTTGGGGATAGCCACTGCGTACCATATATTCAACCAGACACGAAGCAAGTCATTAATTACGCTGAGCAATAGACTTGGGCTGGGGATCAGCTATGAGCGTCTGCAACGTCAGCTGACAGCAGAAGGTGAAAAGGTGATGCTACAGGTAGAGACAGACGGTGTCTATATTCCTGAGGCCATGACCAAGAGCCGCAAGATTCCCCATGTCTTTGCCATGGACAATTTGGATTGGAAGAAGAAGACGCTGGATGGGGGAAGTTTCCATGCCACAACAGCACTCATTGTTGAAAATAGAGAGAGTAGCAGAGTGCAGGAGGGTGTCACACTCCCTACTTCAACATCCGTCAGGAGAAAGACCCTTTCTGATGTCCCTGACCGACCAGCTCCTATATGCCATATCTCAACTAAAGACAGACAGAGATCCAGGTCACTTGAACACATTAAGAACCTTGACAGTATGATGACTTCCTCAGATGGCACAGCTGAAGACCTTTTACTTGTGTGGCGCCTATCAAGGATAATTACATCTTCACAATTGCTGGATTCTCCTCTAGAGGCCGAAACGGTACTGCCTGGCTTCTCTGCCTTCTGTGCGGATCTCCACCCACACAGGGAGGCCAGCACCATCGCTTATCTTCCTCTTATCCCAGCATCTCCAACTGATCCATCTGTCCTCAAAGAAGAGATGAAGCGGCTGGTCAAGACATCACATGCACTTGGGGATAAGCACACCATCATTACTGGAGATCGGGCCACATATGAACTGGCAGTTACAATCAGAGACAAACACAGAGAAGAGTTTTGCAATGTAGTCTTACTGCTGGGGGGATTTCACCAAGCCCACAACTACATGAAAGCTGTGTGCAAAATTATCAGGGATGCTGGTGCAGAGGATCTTCTTGTTGCAGCAGGTCTGTGTCAGGAAGGGACCATCAAGAAAATATTTGGTGAGAAAGCTGACTATTACCAAACGATACACGCCATCAGGATTCTCAGTGAAGCCATGTGGCGCCTGTACTGGGAAGCATTTGAGGCATGGGTCACAGAGACAGGCACAGAGTATTGGCAGTCACAGGTAGAAGCAGTCATGAGGATGTTGTTTGTAAAAGACATTACAGATACTGAGAAGCTAAATGTCATCCATGTGTCACACCCACACTTGTCAGTCCTGCGAGAACAGATGCTGCTTTTTCAGAAATCACTGCAAGGACATCCAACTGCAACCTTCTGGTCAATCTTTCTGGAGATGTCAGACATTCTGCACAGATTTATTTTCTATGAGAGGGAGGGCAACTGGGTAGGACATCTCTGTGAATCAGCGCGAATGCTACCTTACCTCACTGCAGCAGGTCACTACAAATATGGGCAACAGTCTTTGCCTCTGTATTTGGCTGAGATGAAGAAACTGCCAGAAACGGCCCCAGAGGTACATGCAGCTATGATGGCAGGGGCATTCGTTGGAAGGAGAGCTGACGGCAGCCACAATGGTGTATCTCTAGACATGCTTCTGGAGCAGACTTACAACGCCGATGCCAAGGAAGCGAGTGGACTAGATGGCATTACACTCAACCCTGCCGCCCGAACAAAGTGGGTCTACACTAAACCTCTCACTGCAGCTGTCTCTGCAGAGCTAAAGTCCATGTTACACCTACATTCATCCAGCCCACACCATGAATCTGGCCTTAGTCGTGTCACCAGGGACGCAGAAATGGTTATCAAGGTTATTGCAGCAGTGGAGACCAACCCATTCACAGTAGCCACACCATCCTTAATAAACATATCAACAGGACAGTGTGCGGAACCCACAGTCAAGGACAACTTGACACATGTGAAGGAACTGGGTCTACAGGCATTGTCTGAATCACTGTCCAATGCTCAGAAAAGAACAAGCATTGTGAAGCTCAACACTTTCCACACACAAAACAAAAAAGCAAAGACATCTGTTAGAAAATCTTCAGCACCTGGCAAGAGCCAAGAAGTTACTGCCCTTCTGCGTATGACACAGATCATTGCCAGTGGTGGAGAGCTCAACATTATTGACTTTATTGGCAAACATGAGTGCAGTGACTTCCCCCCATCCCTCTTCCAGGAAGATGGCAGTATGAGAACTGGTACCAAGGCGAGCTTAGTGAAGATCTTGAAAGAGGAGACCAAAGTGACCATCACTCCTGTTCTGCCTCAAGGTGACAGAAAAACATCAGTTGTCATCGACGCTATGTGTGCCATACGCCACTGGTCTTTTCACAAAGGTGAAACATTTGGACACATTGCTGATAGATACAAAAACATGCTGATGAATGATGTACCTGCTGGCACTGAGATTATACACTTCTGTTGTGACCGATATAGTGGACTCAGCCTTAAGTCTGCTGAGCAAAGCCGGAGGTACACACCAAAATCTCCAAAGGTGTATGAAATTAGTGAGCAGTTCACAGCTCCAGATCCACAGGAGTTTTTTTCTGTGTCAGCCAATAAAGCAAATCTCCTTCACTTCCTCTGTGAGAGGTGGTGTAAGCATGATCAACTCAAGCATCCTATTGGCCTGACTCGTATCTACCTGGGTGGCGGATTTAAAGAAGAGACAAAGAGCGTTGTGCTTGCAGATGGTTCTGTCAGTGATGTTCCTGCTCTTGAGTCCACACAGAAGGAGGCAGATACAAGAATAATACTCCATGCCCTCTACAGTGTCCAGAATGAAGGAGTTGACAGAGTTGTCATCCATGCCAATGACACAGACATCATTGTCATGTGCCTGTACTATGGATCAACATACCTCAGTGATCTGCCAGAGCTGTGGGTGAGAACAATGCAGAATGCCTATCTGCCCATACATGAAATGGTAGCTGCACTGGGACCTTCACTATGCTGTGCTATGCCGTTTGTCCACAGTCTCAGTGGAAGAGATACAACTAGTTATCCTTATTTCACTGGTAAGAAGTCTTGGTTCAAAAGCAGCATGAGAATGGACATACCTGCACTTGAAGAGTTTGGTCAAAACACAACTGATGACATAACAGAAGACCTGCTTCACCAGGCACGAGGCCTCATCATAGATGTGTACACATCCTCAGCTGACCACTTTGAAGATTCTGATCTGGCGACACTGAGAACATACAAGTTCTTGAACAACAAATCAACCCTCTTAAAGCTACTTCCTCCAACTGAAAACACATTTCTTTTCCACCTTAAACGGGCAGCTTTGACAACCATCATTGACAAGAATGCGCACATTGCCAAGCCAGAAATTCCCCCTTTCAGTCATTTTGGATGGTCTCTGGATGAGGGCCAAGCAGTTGTAGTTCCAACTCCATCTACACAGCCTGCCTGGCCTGTGTCAATGGCTATGGCAATATCATGTAGTTGTGTTAAAGGTTGTCAGAAGAACTGCTCCTGTGCAAAGAGGGCGATTCCATGCTACATAGGATGCCGTTGCCAGGGGTTGGCAACCAAATGTAGCAGGATACAGCATGCTGAAACAGTAGAGAGCAGCGACAGCAGCAGTGACTCCGAAAACAGCTAAATAAATTGAATAAACATTACTATAGAAATGAGTTATCACAATGAATTGTAACCTGTTTGTACAAAAAAAAACTATTCATGAAACAGATAAATATCTATTTATTAATCAGTAAATACTTTTAAACTTACTCTACACTTGATTCCTGTGTTTTAGTCTTTCAGTATTTATTTGTTGGCACCTTTATCTGACACTCCAAACACCTGGATTGAACTCCACAGTAACCAGCCTAACTCAAATCATCAAATGCTCTTTGTTATTTCAATAAAATAAATAAAGCTATCCTACTTAGTTATACAAATAATAGATATTGCATACATATGCAAACTATGTACTGTACATACATAAAACAGAGCGATACTACAGTACTACAATTAACATCAGTTAACAGATTAACAGTAAACTCATGTCTTGGATCTTGTCTGACTTGATAGCCTATTATGGGCTTGAAATTGAATTCCCTCTAAATGTGTTATGAGCCAGAAGGACTGTCTGGTAGTAAAAATGATCAAAATATGATTTAATCTAGTAAAAGTTAACTTCACATGGTATTTTGTTTATTTTAACAACAATAAAGGGAATAGAATGCTATCGATTACAATGGAATGTTCTATAATTTATTATTTTCTTTGCATACCTATACATTCAGAACCATTGTTAACTTTTACATTCTAATTAAATGTACAACCAAAGCATCAGATGAAAGCTCATCTTCCACTCTTTTGAAAGGTGTGCTCAGTTTGTTTCTAGCATAAACTACCAGGGAGATATGGCCCAGGATTCATGAATATAACTAAATCTTTTTAGCATTATTTGGTGATTCCGGGAGTTAAAACAGAATTTGAGGTAGCATTGTTTAGACCCTAATTGCAAGTTTCCAGCAGCTTGTTCACTGGGTTGGCCACCCAGGTTGTGATCCACAGACATCATAGATTTCATTTTTATATGACAACCTTTTACAGCAGCCCATGTCTGGTAAACCCACTTTGCCCCCTGGGTACCTTCCGAAAGTGAGCACTGTGGCTGCACACACTGAGCGAACAACCCAGCGGCATCTCACAACGTGTCAGAAAAACAAATGTATCCAGGCAACGCAGGAAGTAATGCGTACACGTGTATTAATCTCCTCTGAACTGTGTTCACTCAACCCAACGCATCTACATGCTTTTTCAAGACTTGTCAAGACTGTATCAAGGAAGAGAGAATTCTACCTGAAGGAGGCTGTTAGGGAGGGACACACACACACACACACACACACACAGACACAGACACAGACACACCCCCCCCCCCCCACACACACACACACACACACACACACACCACACAACACACACACACACACACACACACAACGCACACACACAGACAGAGGCAAACAGTGTTGCGGTAAAGTGGAAGCCCTCAAACAGCCCCTTCCGTGACAGCCGGTGAGGCACCGCCGTCACCTCGTAGACAGATGACGGGGAATGACAGCCTTCTGAGGGAGCGCTCCCGCCCAGCCCTGATTGTAATCATTCGGTGTGAGATTGTGCCGGTGGCGACGGTGGCGTGTCTGCCAGCACAGGGGTGGGTGGGGGTGGTGGGGGTGGGTTGTGTTCATGCGGAGCGCCGGTTTGCGTCTTTGTCATTTTAAACAAACAACACTAGCAAATACTAGATAGGATTGCATTCACTGCTGTCAACTGTGTCCAATCTAATCTATCAGTCAATCTGTGACTGGGCGTACTTGTCTGTGACTGTGTGTGTGTGTGTGTGTCTGTGTGTGTGTGTGTGTGCGCACACTTCAGTGTGTTGTGCGCCTGTAGATACCTAAGACCTCTTGTGCGATCAGAGCCAAATAATCTAATACTTACTGCTTCCTGGCTGTCATGCAAGTGGATAGAGCACTATTTTTCTGATTCCCATGCAGAATAGGCCATTTTGTCATGCAAATCCTGAGTAGAATAAAACAAAAATATTGAAATATTTACCTTTTAGGTCACAGTGAAGCTATGTGCTGTAGAATTTCTTTGCAAGTTCAAAACCAGACGGGTAAACATCCCATTAATCTTCACTGGAGAGAACAATGGAAATTATACCAAACAACGGAACCTTCAAAGGGCAATAGATGTTCTGTTATTTAGCCAACTGCATTTAGTCTTATTTCTCCTAGAACAACTATGCATAGTCAATCATCAGCACAGATTTGTCAGAATTAGGATTGCCAGTCATGGATTTAATGAATGAAAGAACTTGCGGTCTTGTACTAGTTCATCTCAGTCACTTCTAAAACAAATGGTCCCTTTAATTCTGTCTTTAATTACTTTCCATTTGTGGTGCAGATTAACAGATCAGTACAATCAACATGACCACAGACAATGACAAAGCACCGCTGCAAGTGATATCAGATGATGCCTCTAAGGAATTCACAGGTCATACAATTACAGACCCACACCAAAACACTACATTTGAATACTCAGATATTTCACATTTGACAAGATACTGTGTTCTCTACAGCTGCAACGACAAATAAAAGAAAAAAAAATAAAGCAAAAGAACATGAAATAGAAGTGTTGACTGTGTGCTAAAGATCTGCACAACCCAATTAGAGTCAGTGTCGCTCTGCAAGTGTTGCGTTCTCTGCGATGGGGAAGACGCGGTCGTTGGGCTCCCTAAGCGGGCAGATGGGCCGTGATTGGGAGTCTGCTCCGCCCCAACACAGCTCTCTTTATTCCGATTCGATTAGCAGGGGCTAAAGCCATCAAGACTTTTTTTTTTTCTCTCTCTCTCTCTCTCCCCCTGGTCAAAATGAATGCTTGTATTAATCCCGCAATTTCCATTTAAAACGCGAGGCCATCGACTTGATTAATAAGGGCTGATGCAGAATAATTGCATGGCAAACACAAGGAGGGAGTTGAGTGTGTGTGTGTGTGTGTGTGTGTGTGTGGAGAAAGGACCACAGCTGGGGCCACAGGCCTGATGCCTTCTGGGAACGGAGAGTGGTCAAAGGAAGAGCAATGGCCATGACTTAGCCGATGGATCCCCGAGCCCCCTCCTCGTACACAATTAACGACCGGGGGAGCTTCCAATCATTTGCATCTCCCCCAAGAGTGGTGACTGGTCAGATCAACTCGGGGTGAAAAGGTCAGGTGGCCGAGAGCAGAGGTCAAACCAACGGCAAAACCGTAAGCCCTGTATGAAGGGAAAGGACAAGTATAAAAAAAGAAACAACAAAAAACATTAATATAGATGATTGCACAGAACTAAAAATGCTCGCGACCTTTTTTGACGCAACGTAGATTACATACATTCCCACGGTCACATCTACGAGTGTTTTCAATAATAAGAATGTTAAGAGTGCAAATAGGTGAAGCCAAGGCAGAATTGTTTGGTGCACATTTAATTAGTAGTGATCAATCTCGGAGGCCTGTGTTTGAGCATTCAATAACAAAGGAATCGATGATGGCAGCCGGAGCGGGAGAGGACAAACAACGGCCCCGTGTTCCTGGAGGAGGGATTATGGGTTAACATTTATTCGGTGGAGATATTGTAATGCCTCAGTCGCTGGTATAATATTAAACCGGTCATCCATCGCCATCCATTACAAGTGTCTCATTGATCGTTACACCCATCGACTTTTTTTTCTCAGCGCGTTTCCAGATTCTTTCACTTCGTGCTTCTCCGAGGCATGCAGTGCGGTGGAGAGACAGTGATTTCTTTTTCTGCTCTGCTCTTGTTTGCCGCGGTTTAACAGCCCCCGCGAATCTACGTCTTTTGATGTGTTATTTTCTTTTTTCCCTGATATTTCCGACCACTGTAGGATAAACTTACAAAAGTTTTGTTGGAACCAATTTCATTTGTAGTTTAAGACTGACAGTACATAGTGCATTTCAAAGGTAAACAAAAACAGCTCCACCCAGCAGTGTTTTAGTCCGATTTCTGAAGCATTAGGTTATTGTTGCGGACACGTTCATTTAATCTAATTCCATTTGCCTTTACAATATGGCCCTCTGACCTTGATGACTGCCTAAATCAACCAGGCTACACTTATTGAAATTGCTACCCCCTTGTATATGTTTTCGCAAAAAAACTGTACATAGCTTTTCATGGCATTTTTTATACAAGAGCGTATTGATCGATCCTTCGCTCCACATGTGCGGACGGTGCATCCACTTCAAAGTGTGTGTGTGTGTGTGTGTGGGGGGGGGGGGGGGGGGGGGCAGATTGAAAGGCGCAGGGCACTTTTCATTAATGGCGGCAGAACCAGGTGAGCTATATTGACCGTTTCCAGGCTTCTTTCCTTTTGGCTTCAAAGAGTGGCGGTGTGGTCTCAAGGTTAATGGCGGACAAAACGGGAGAAGAGGTTGGGGGGGGGGGGGGGGGGAACGGGGGGGAAAAAAGTTGTCAAAATGAACATTATTTGGAGGTGGCGGCTCGCTGCTGCCTCTTTGCCCGGGAATAGATAGGCTTTCATGTCGGGTGAGAAAGCATTCCCACATGTTTGAAAATATGACTAATGCTCCGGGGATCGGGTTGCGCGGCCTCCTTCTGTGCTGTATCAAAACACCTCATTGTTAAACAGCTTCGGAGGGGGAAATTGAGCCTGACACTATTTTTATTATGAAAACACAGTTTAGATCTGCCCGGCCCTGGCGATTACCGCAGCCTTTAAATCTGCTGCACACTTTGGCACCTCTTTACCTCTCTCTCTCTCTCTCTCCCTCCTTCCCTCTCTCTCCTGCTGTCTCTCTATCCCCCTCTCTCTCTCTCTCCCTCTTTCCCTCTCTCTGTGTTGAGCCTAAACAGGATGATGTGTGTTCCTGTGTAATCTAGCAGGCTCTTGTGGCACCGCACATGTCTCTACGTGTGTAATAGTAGTATTGATCTGAGCGTGTGTGTGTGTGTGTGTGTGTGTGTGTGTGTGTGTGGTGGAGCTGGATCTTCAGATTTCCAGGCTCGCCCTTGACACGCTCGCTTATTGTCATGTGGTGGCGTTTAGAATGACACACACACACACACACACACACACACACACACACACACATGGTTTATTGGCATGTGCACATGTTGCTCCGCATATCGCAACCCTCGTGCCCGGCATCTGTTTGACATTCCTTCACTCCGCTATACACGCCATTGGGGGGGAAAAGCGCTGCAGTCCTGCAACAGTAGTAACACTCTGCGGTGTTGTTTTTTGAAAAGGGTAAAAATCACACGTGCGGTTCCCACAACTCGCTCACCGAAAAAAACAAAACACTGACAGAGATGCCCGTCTCACTACGAGACATCTGCGCCGCCCTGAGGAGCTCCCAAACAAATAAACAAACAAACAAACAAACAAACACAGACACACACCCAGACACACACACACACATAGAGACACACACACACATGCACAGACACACACACACACACACACACACAGAGACACACATGCACAGACACACACACACACACACACACATAGGCACACACACACACACACACACACACACAAACCCACACACCCACCCACACACACACACAGACACAGAAAGCCAGTTGAAGTCAAAGCAAACAAAAACAACAAGGCTCTGGCAAAGCACAACATATGCTTATACTCTTGATGATTCGAGGCTCGGTTCCCCTCTACTAGGCCGAGTTACAGCTGAGTGGCGTCTGCTGTGTCGCCCACTCCGTGCCCATCTGCCGGCGCTGAGCTCTGGGTGTGCCATGGTCCCCCCTCTGGCTGTTCGGTGGCAACCCGGGGAGGCGGCAAATATGGCTTCCCACACTATGTGCTGCTGCTATAGCATATGTACAAAGTGTACTGTGGGCTGGTGTGGCCTGCTTTATCATGCGGCATCGCGCGTGTGCACACACACACACACACACACACACACATTCGCGTACACACACACACACATATTCACACACCTTCACTCTCTCTCTCAAATACACACACACACACACACACACACAAACACACATATACTCTCTCTCTCTCTTACACACACACACA
>NC_085009.1:12600665-12635665 GCF_963854185.1 Sardina pilchardus | reverse complement strand
TGGTCCCCGTGGGCCCCAGTGGGACAGGTTGTGTGAGGGCCACGCGCCCCGCCGTGTTCAACCACACTAAAGAGCGGGGTGATGAAACAGCCCTCTGCTGCACCCCCCTCACACACACACACACACGCTGCTCCCCGTCGATACACACACACACACACACACACACACACACACGCGCTTTCAGCTGGGGCCACGGCCAGGGGAGATGGGCATGAGTCATACCAGCTAAGGGAGTGTACACACATTCCCACTAACACACACACACATTCATACTTACACTCACACACACACATTCATACTAGCACTCACACACACACACATTCCCACTAACACTCACACACTCACACACACTCACACACACATATTAACACACACACATCCCCATATACACACAGACACACACCTCCATTCACACTAACGCACACATATTCCCACTGACACTCTCTCTCTCTCTCTCTCTCTCACACACACACACACACAATTTCTAACACACACAAATTCCCACTAACACACACACACACACACACACACACACACACACAGACTGCTCCCAAAGCACCACCTGTTTGCAGTGATGAAGCTGCGCAGAGGCAAAAAAGGAACTATGCTTCTCATGCAGGTGCCCTCCTGGCTGTGCTGTTTGTGTATATATTTGTGTTAGTGTGTGTTAGGGTATTTTGTGTTGGTGTGTAGATGTGCTAATTCTAATTCATATGTGTGTGCAGTACACACACACACACACACACACACAATCGCAAGGTATTCAAGGCGAGGCTCTTTCTCCCCCTAAAACGATTATGTGTCAGCAATCCCCCAACAATTTGGTTCCTGCCAGTGCGGTAGTGAACTCATCGCACCCATCAGGGGAATTATGCAAGCAGCGATGCAGGTCTCACCTGACAGCGTGCAGATCGTGGGGGCCAGGGGCTGCTCGTCATGTGATAACTCAGCCCTGACCAGTTCAAAGCTGATTTGGCAAGGGGCTTGATTGCTGGCAGCTAATCATTTTAGCAACACCTAGGAGCAAGACACTTCAGGGAGAGGGAGAAAAAACAGCGAGAGAGAGAGAGAGTGAGGGGTGAGAGAGAGATAGAGGGAGAGAGAGGGGTGAGAGAGAGAGAGAGAGAGAGAGGGATAGGTGAAAGAGAGAGAGAGTAGGTTTTTCCCTTCCTTCCTTCTTCCTGTCTTACTACCGGCCTTCCTCGGTTGAACTCACAGTGAACCCAGTCTTTTTTTTTTCATTATTATTATTTATTTATTTCCATGTAGCTCTTTCTCTCCTTGTTAGCCGGTTGTTTAAGGCTTAAGTCTGCATTGTTCTCACTATTTTTTTTCCGTGAGAGTGTGAGTAGTGATTGGGTTGCTAATGACTTATTATATGGTTCCAGCAGATGATTTGGAATTTCAAACACTAAGTGGAACTCTAATAATGTGGGATACCGTTAATGTCATTAGGTTAATGTTATGTATAGCATTTAACTTAACTTAACCGACAATTTTATTTGGATAAATAAAGGATGGTCTCTCTCTACTAACAGTCAATCAACTCCTCCTTTGCTCTGTCCTGTTTAAATAACCAGTGTTAACGTTGCTGCAGCCAAGCTGGTGTTTCGGGAGACAGATGCTGCTATGTAGATACGAGGGGAAACCGCGTCTGGCCGTCTGACCTGGGATCAGCGGCGGAGCCAGAAGGAGGTCTGAGTCGGAGCCAAGGCCAGGGCTGGGGTCAGGAGGGGGTCTGCGGCTCAGGGCCGCGAGTGCTGACGAGAGCTTTCAGGCAGACAGGGAGGTGTGTGTATGTGTGTGTGTGTGTGTGTGTTTTGGAGAGGGTGGGGGAGTGGGGTGTTTGAGCTGTGAGAGCTCATCAGGATCCGAGCGAGAAACACACCGAGTGTGTGTAACGCTGCCAGGGTCAGGATCTCTCTCTCTCTCTCTATCTCTCTCTCTCTCTCCGCTCTATCCACTGGATGAGCTGCAGCGCGGCGGGCTTGCCGACTTACTCCACCGCTGGGCTACATGTATTTTAATGAGCACTCAAACAGAGAGAGAGAGAGAGGGGAAGGAGAGAGAGGGAAGGAGAGGGAGAGCGTGTTTGTGTGTGGGTGAGAGGAAGAGGGAGAGGGAGTAGTCTTCAGTCTGTCCCTGGAATATGCTCATAGACAATCATATGCTACAGCACTTAATGTGTCTGAGAGAGCAATTTGGCCTGAGGGGTTCCCCAGGGATTTCTCATCCTCCCTGTCTCTTTTGTTGTTTAAAGTTATGTTTTTTTCTCCCCCCCCCCCCCCCCCCCCCCCATTCGCAGTTCTTACACTTAAATCCCACACCGTGTCCTATCTTTTAAAAAAACACTTCCTGTTTTTGTCTCCTCACCTGAATAGGAGTTGCCTGCGTGTATTCCCATACATGGCGATTTTGATTTCAAATGTTTGACTGATCCTGTACCTCTCAATGTGATGTGATGTGTCTATCCGCGGCGTGAATCAAACAGACATAAGCACACGGCACATCACAGCAGGTACTCACTCTCTCTACACCCCCTCATTGCTTATCGCGCCAAATGAGAAATTTGGTTTGCCATTGTGATGAAAATCCTGTCGGTAGCATCTTATCATATTACATTCAGTTGAAACCTGCTGTGAAACTCTATCGCACCGCTGCGCTGCTAAGCTCATGTACCGGGGAGATGCTAAACTCTTAACATTTTGCCCTAAGCGCCAAGCACGTGCTTGCTTTCAGCCACTACAAAGTTACTTTATAGAATAAAAAACATATCTTGTTGGGTTTCTTTATTTATTTGTCAGCTAGACTGTTTCTTTTTTTCAAAAGACATAAACAGAGGAGCATAGCATTTCATTGTTCATTGTGATGCATCTCTTTCACATTGTGACATGAGAAGCTATTCAGTTTTCTGCAGGCAATTTGTTTCAGGTAACAGAAAGCTTTCAGCTGCAGGAAGTGGCATCCTGGGAATGGTCCTGTGTGGGAGTGGTTCATGTTTTACAAAACGTTGATGGATTAAGCACAAAGACCATCGATGATGGGATGGCCGAGACAAAAAAAAAGAAAAATCTCCTTGAAGAACAGAATAAGGACGTGCATTCTGTTGCCCATGAAGATCATGGTTGTGAAAATCCACCACTTAATAGTGTCAACTGTGAGAATGATTAGTCCACCTCTGTTTCAGAATGAGAAGACAAATGCTCAAACAGTTATCAACTTGAGTGGCTAGACTGTGCTAAAACAAATGTGTACATCACACATATAAATGCTTCATTACAGCCTCGTAAAGATGGCATTACAACTTCATAACATACTGATAAGTCATCTGATGAAGAAGACACTTTCATTAACAAAAATATTTCAACAAGGGTGGAGTTCAATATGACTAAAAGGAGTGCTGGATGAACCACAGGAAATGGAAGCCTAAATATGTCCTTTTCCTGTCTGCCTTCAAAGTCGGTGTTACCAGTAAGTGCCAGTAGCCTAACCATGCTCTACTGAAACAATATTATGACACTGTTTAAGTGGAGCCATTTGTAATTCTGTAGGCCTATTCTTTAATATCTTCTTAAGGGTGTGCATTAGCTATCTTACTAGCAAGCTAATCACAATGCTAATAGTCATACAATGTGCTCATAAAAATTAAGACAGGTAAATGGAATTATAGCCTACTGTGTCTGCCAGTAGTTCACTACACACTAGCTCACTTTGCTATTTAAATATTAGCCCAGACTCAACAAACTTAATCTTATTGCAGACCAATGCTGTTTGCCCAGTAAAAATCAGTTCTTCACCTGCCATTATTTTTAACACGTTCTTAAGGTTTAAGGATCATATTATGTCTTATTTCCACCATGTCTTCTCAAACAGCAGTAAACTTTGCTAGTTAGCTTATTGATTTGAGTGGGCTGAATGGTTAAATTCAAGTTGAAGTTTTTAGTCCTTCTACTGTAGTTTCTTGCCATTCTGTTGACGCTTACAGTTTGTGCCTGTGAACATAAGTACAAAGGCTCTAGTCTATATTTCTTTCTGTCCTGACAGGACCTGCAGAATTCAGATATGGAAACTGCCATGAGAAATCTTCTAAGCTGCATCAGGAGATACGGCAGGTGGTGGAGTGAACGCCGGAACCTTCCGTCATCCTTACAGTAGGCTAGCCCATGGCAAGTCAAAACGAAGCATCGCGGTACCCCGGTGTGCCTAAACCGTCGGGCCACACAATTCAGCCACTGCTCGCACAATACAGCGGTAAGGCAATTTTCATGAATTTCCATATATTCCCATGCTTTACAGGATAGCCAAGTTACACAGATAGTACATTCATATTATAATATCTAGGCCTACTTGCTACTCCCACTACTGAGAGGTAAGTCGAGTTGATGGAGAATAAACACGCTTCTCCAGTGCTTCCTCTTTGCCTGTAGGTATTGAGGTTTTGTGTTTCTCTTTGAAAGACAAACAACAGTGTCCATGTTGCAGCAGGATGTTGTTCAGATAGCCTACATGCTTTAAACATGTGCATGTTTTAAGCAAGAGTAGTCAAGTTGCAAGCTTGGTTAGAACTACTTCAAATATGAATTGGTTCCAGTAGCCTACCAGAAAATATTGTTTTGTGTTATGTCTTCAACGTCCTTCTCAAATATGTTAATGCAGTTGTGTGTTTCTGGAGATGTTCTGTCAATTGAAACATGGTGCAGCTACAGAAAGATTAGGCTACTTATCCTTTCAGCATTGGCTGTGGTAAACACCCATGTGACCGGCTCTATGAAATATCCAGAAGGACTGATTTTGATGCAGGGTTCAAATCTTTGTCTGGATGGTTCATCTGGCAAACCTGGAGAAGGGAAATATTGGAAATTGTCATTGAGGCTGAGGTCAGTGAATGTCAAGGCGTGGACAAGGTGATGATGATGGTAGGATACAACAGCTGCCCACACCAATTTCTCCAAGGCTCTGAAAAAGTAGTTTTCAACTCCTCAGAGATTCGAAAGTAAAAAGTGAAAGAAACTGCCATGTGTTGGTTCTACCTGTGCACCTAACACATGTGATTCCAGTTATTAAATTGATTTATGCTGAATTGTGCTACTGTAATTACAATCAGCTGATTTTCCAAACCTATCTATCTATAACGTCAAACTAAGAAAATAGACACACGAAGGAGGCTGTTTCGGAAGAATGTCCATAAACTTGAGGCAAATGAAAGTGGCATAAATGTTCATAGTCACTGAGGAGGGCTTTCCCCCCCAATATACTAAACATTAATATAATGTAACAGTATACCACATTATAAGTAGTGTTTATTTTTTGCTGAAGTTAAAGGTTGTGTTCCTGTAACCTTTGCTAAATTGTAAAGGAAGTAAAATATGTAAATAAATAAAAGAAGTTTGTGAATAATTATATTAATTTACTGTACACCTTGTTTCGGAATATTGGATTAAACTTAATTTGTTGATTTTACATCCCTTGCCCATCAGAGAAACTGGAAACTGCATTAACCCACATATAGTATATAATGTGCAAATAATATGTAGCACACAGCAGCAGTAATACAGTATAGACCAGGGAAATCCATGCTGTCAAAAAATGCAGAAAAAAGAAGGGTTTTTTTTTCAGTTATAGAATGTCAGTTTAATGCCTGACTATGTTTGCAGTACTAAGCCAGTGTGTGTGTCTCCTGTCAATTCAGTGTGTAGGTTACAGTCTGCACCCTAATTATACTCCAGGTGTCAAGAGTAACTTTATCACCTTCTGCACACACCAGTCTGTGAAAGAACTCTAAATGACCCCCCTCCCCCCCCACCACCATCACTTCCTCACTTTGCATTGCTGTCATAGACTATTTGCCGCCTTAACGTTGCCGTGAACTCCCTGACAAAGTGTGTGCAGGCGGGCAGGGTTGTGTAGGATATCCACACGCCATCAAGGACATCCTCAGAAATTAGCCAGGAACACCGTTGTCCTCGAACCCTCACCTTTTAAAATGTGAATAACACCTCTTAAACTCAAGAACTTTTACGATATCTACAGCTATACCGCACATTTTCGGGGCAAATTCTCTCCAGTTGATGAATGTATTTTTTTCTCTTCTTCTTCTTTTTTTACTTCTTTCACGAAAATACCCCTGTCGGTTGCCAGCGCTCATCAGTGTCTGCCGGCGCATCTGTGTGGCTGGTGTCACCTGTGAGGGCATGTGAGAGCGATGAGTGAGACAAAGGGAATGTCACGGGTGACACACCGTCACCTTCAACAGGAAGTTAATAGAGAAAGAGTGTGTGTCAGCTCTCCCCTCATAGCGTGATGGATCTTCATCCCAGGGCTAAATAATCCCTTAACCCAAGTCTGTGCTCTCCACCATATACCCAACAGCACCCAACACAGGCACGCACACACACATACACACACACACGCACATACACACGCACATACACACACACAAACAACTCACCGTGGTGGCAGGTGAATATGCACCCTCACAGGCGTCTGAAGGCTAGCTTGACAGCTCTCAATAAACTCTATCACAGTTCCTCACTATTTTTCACCCCTCCCCCCCCCCCACACTCTATTTTTAATCTCCATTGGAGAGACAGCTGGTATTGAGTTGGCAGACGCTAAAATCCAGCTGTCAGCAAAACAGGCTGATATTAAGAGGAACCCACCCCAGCGTGCTGGAGGTAGATCTGCACCTTGCCAGTAATTACCCCCTTTTTCCTTCTCACTTTGATCTCGCCGGATGATGAGATGCAAAAACCATCAGAGAGGAGACCAGTGGCTGAGCGGCACGGAGGAGTGATTGCGATTTCTTTTTTAGCCACTCTCCTTTCTTTCGTTCTTTCTTTCTTTCTCTCACCCCCCCCCCCCCCTCCCCTCCACCCTTCGTCGTTTAAGAGATAGATGACATTTTTGAGGAATTCCACAAAGCTTTTTTTTTTTTTTCACGAACGACCCCGGACAAAAAAAAAAAAAAAAAAGAAAAAATGGGGGACTAAAAAAAAGACACAAAGTCAGAGAGTAGAAAAAAACTCGTCTTCTTCTCAGACGCAGCTCATCAAAAAATCCCCCACCTGCAATGTCTGAAGTAAAAATGTCTTCATTAGGTCTCAGGGTTCTAAAGAAAATACCAGGGCCTACACAAAGCCCAAGGTCTGCGCCTGACCTTTCTTTGGTTTTAATCATTGCAACTCTTGACAGCTTAATAAGTTGAAGGTGGCTGGATCGTAGCCTAACTTAATAAGGCCCACGGCAGAGCCTTGGCCACCTATGATTGCTCCCATAAGTCTCCACACATCTGGTGCCATGTCCTTGGGTGGGGAAATATTTTCCATAACTTTTCTTATGTTCCTAGTTGCTGCCGCCGCCGCCATCGTTGCCCTGGATCTTTATTGGGCGGAGTGATACACTGCGTCGTGTAGCGGTGCGGTCGCCCCTGTCCTCCCGCTCCTGAACACACACACACACACACACACACACACCCTCATTACGCCGGGGCTTGCCTGTTGTGCTGCCACCGCCGCGGCTGCCTCCGTGGTGTTTAACTCATTAAATATTCCCATAATTTATAGGTGTACTTTGTAAATCATGCCATCATATTTAATTTATTCCCCCTGAAGTATATTGTTGTACAGGATATATGTGCTCCATATTTATGCTTTATTACTCCTATATATGAATTACTCTCCCTTTATGATGCACATAAGGTGTATAATTCCATATGCAGTAAAGTCGAGTTTTATGGAGCCGTTGTAGCCTTCCCCATTTTCAGGCGCGGGTCTACGGTGTTGAAGATTAATCTGGGGGTATTAGAACATCATTTTACCCGTGGTGTTAGACTGAGCAGCTCATCCTTCCCGCTTTACGTGGTTTTTCCCAGAGTGGGATCCTCCACTTAGCTTAGCATGTGGGGATATTCTCCGGTGCATTTTACTGTGCGGCCCAACATACGTGAACCAACAATCACTCTTTTTACGGAGCGCACAACTGTGACAAGGGAAATGATTGTAGGTTCAGTGGCGGAATTGTACTACAACAATCAAACGTTATAAAAGCTTTGTCGCAGCGTTGTAAAATTCCAAATGCTCGCTATAACAGAGAAAACACGGACAGCTGTTTGCATTTGCCTTCATATACAGGTTGATGATGGTTAACTAAAGGAAATTTACAGTTGCCGGCTGTGCCAAGGAATGTGTTTCTTTCTTCTTTTTTTGTAAGCTTAATTGCTTTTAGCAAATCTTTTTGATTATTGTAACACTAAGAATAATTATCACCAAAAGAAAAAAAAAAGGTAATAATAATAAATCAAGTATATTGAATAAAAGGTATTTGTTACAAATCATTTGTCTAAGTACCAATCAAAAAGTCATGTAGAACAGTAGTCCTTAGAAAAAGCTTTTTGCCTCTCAAGAATGAATTGTTTCCCTGTATCGTTTGCAAAATTCAAAGTCAGCAAGCTTGATCAAGTTGTCCACCCCTGTCTATTTAAGGCGGGATTAGACAGGGGCAGTTTGCTGCCACTTCTAAAATGTGAGGTGAACAACGTATTAATAAAAATGCGAATGACGTTGGGTGCTTTTCTGATTCGAGGCACTCAGTTCGACTGCAAAACTCCGAGGCACCGCAGGCACATAAAGTGTGAGATGCCAAGTTTGCTTAACCAGCACGCAAAATGCTTACTGCCAATTTGGAAAAACAACAGAAAAAAAACCTTTTCCTCTCACAGCCACAACAGCGTCCTGTCTGATCACGCCATTAGTCTACTTTTTACCTCCAAGAATTATTTTTCATGCACAGCCATTAACACCAGCTTTACCCTGCAGCCATACACGTGTAGCAAAGTGTTACAGCGTACTGAGCATCGGTCTTACATGGCAGCTCAGTACTACTGGCGTCCCCTTCTCCGTCGTAACCAGAGAAATGTTTGGATCGATGCGGGCCTTGTTTTGCCAGCACTTTTTTTGCCTGTGAAATAATTGGATTGACACTGACAGGGCAACAAAGCCGGGGAGTTTTTTTTTCTCCCCGGGCCGGCTGGTGACTGCACGAGCCTGGTGCACACGCCGGACTACTGACACCTGACCTGACTGCTTAGGAAGGCTCTTCTGCAGCTTCCCCCCCAATGCACGGGAGAGAGGTATCCACCAACCACAAGCCTCGATTTTCTGTCAGCCTGGTGCTGGCGAAAGGCAAGGTGCGCTTTGACAGACAATTCCATTCAAGGAACGAGGAGAGAAAAAAAAGGAGGTGAAGAAGAGAGAGAGAGATGGTGGAGGAGGAGGAGGAGGACGAGCAGGCCAGATGTGGGGAGAGGAATGTTGGATGGCCACAGAGCGAGAGAGCATGTCGTTCTAGCCCTCATTTCCTGACTCGGTGCAGGGTCTGATCCTCCTGCCTTAGGAAGGGATCAGGCCGGGGGGCCGGACACGTCTCCTGACTATTCATCTCGGTCCATTCTGAGGCAGTGAATGCATTAAGGACAACTGATTCCGAAATGATTTTTCTCTGCCTCTTGACACCGTATCCACACTTAGTTTAGAGTCCAGTCGAGACTTGAGACATTCCAGGATTCTGTCACTTGCAGTTAACTGCTACATTAGACTTCAATGACTCATGCAGTCTAAGAACAACCTAGGGTCTATTTTGGGATGGTAACAAGTACAAACTTTTGTTAGGGACCAAAAACAACGATCAGTAGCACTGAGTAAGACCAGAGCAAAATGACATATAGCGATAGCCTTTGGGGTCAGATCACTACACTGGCAAAGCAAACCGCCACTGTAAGCTACTGAGAAGGGTCAACATATCATTACAGCCTTTGTGATACTGTAGAGAGGGTCTAAAGACTTAATTTGACATATGTTGTTGCGGTCCCCAAGTCATCCTTTTTCATATACATCATCTGACCTTTTCAGTAATGATCAGCTTAAGCATAGTGCAATACACACTATTGACGTTTTGATAAAAAAGAATTGTAATTGTCTGAAATATATAAAATATATGAATATACAGTATGTGATAAGTCTGAATGCTTTATAGTGTTTTATACAATGCAGCACCTGACAAATTAAAATGATAAGAAAGCCAGGTGCTTTTATTCCGTTACGTTGGCAGATCCGCTCTCATCAAGACTTTGTCTCTTGGCTCTCTGGTCGTCGCTGTGACCCACACATCTTCAGAAGGCGTCCAGCCCGCCCGCCCGCCTGCTCGGTCCCCCTCTCGTGGTCCTCCTCTCTCTCCAGCCCATTACCCAGCGCCGCCCCGCCGCCTCGCTCTCCCACGCCTTCATCAGGCCGTCTGAAGCCGAGAGCCCGAGCTCAGAATGCCGTCTCTCTCTCTCTCTCTCTCTCTCTCTCTCTCTCTCTCTCTCTCTCTCTCTCTCCGCCAAACTGCCGCGTGAAGAAAGAAAGAAAGAAACGTTTATTTTTTTCAAGCTCACATCTCATGTAATGCAGGGCGGTACATGTCTGCTCTGCTCCTTTTCTCATGCTTTATTTCAGCTGGAGATATTTTAATGAAGGCCTAGAGTGAGGTGAGGTGGGTCGGGGAGGGGTGAAGTTGGGATGGGGTGGGTGGGGTGAAGTTGGGATGGGGTGGGTGAAGTTGGGATGGGGTGGGTGGGGTGAAGTTGGGATGGGGTGGGTGAAGTTGGTTGGGTCATTGCTTTGGTCAGGCTCAGGCTCATATGAGTGACTGAGGGGGTGGTGGTGGACACAGGAAGGAATCCATTATTTCTCCTGGCTCCCTTTCATTGTTCCCAAAGACCCATCTTGGTCTGTAAGACCTGCCCTGGAACGACACTGAGCAAATTGAAATGCAAATAGTCTTTTACATTTTCATGTACAGCAACTGTAACGCCATTCCGTGTGAGTGCCATTGTACAGTGTGCGCTAACAGTGCCTGATATAAGAGTATGGCGTCAGTGGAAGATGAACAGGCGAAGGATATATTTTAATTTGCTCGATTTCTTTCGGTGTTACTTAAAAATGCATATTTAATGACTGTAAAATAGATTTGATTTTAATATGTTCATATAAGCGTGAGGAATTAGGAGAAAAAAAAATTAATAGCTCATAATGTCTTTAACACACAATTAGATGGAAGGCCCTAAATACATTTCTAAAATTAACACGGTGGAACAACAAACCACTAAACAGTTAAAAACGAATGCATCCAAGATGATTCCATTTGCATTCACCTTTTTACAGTGATCTCTGCGTTCTCCAGTGTTCTAGTGTTCTCCAGTGTTCTCTAGTGTTCTCCTTGTTCCATGCTGTCCCCTTTATGTTCTCCCTTCCTTCTCTCAGCCACGGATCAAATTAAAAATGTGAGGCGCGGGTTTAAAAGGCCAAGCTCAGGTCTTTGCCTCCGGGGTTTGTACATCAGTGCTGATAGAGGGTCCCTGTGAACCATGGGAAATCTTTCAGCGGTCACGAAGCAAACCCCCCCCCCCCCTGCCCCCCCACTCCGCACCTCTCCACCCCCGCACCCATCAATCCTGTGCTTTTTTGTACATTGCAGTCTCGGGTCCTCGCCTCGCCACTGACGAATGTACACGGCGCTCTGTTTCAGTGGAGGACTTAACAAGTCGAAATGTTTCCTTCAATTTATGTAATCCCTGCTTCCCATCGCACACAGTGCTTTGGTCTCATGCAGGCAGCTATATGGAAGCAGATTAGCAGCTTTATGTACACCTAATTGGATACTTAAAAGGACAAGATAGTATATGTTTATATTTGTATGTGTATATACATATTATATTATACAGTATATGTATTGTGTGTGTTGGTCGAGGAGTGTATGTGTGGGTGGGTGTAAATAGCTGTTTCTCAACAGCTTATTTTTTATAGTTTAGCCTTTAATTCCCTATTTTTAGATTTAGTTAAAAAAAAATGACAAAATAAATATTCCATTTCTAAAAATGTACAAAATCATAACTGCTCGAAAGTATATTCTGTATGTGCATGCAAACCTCATAATCTTCGCGAAATTAAAACTGTCCCGTCGTCAGCCATAAGTGCCAGTATCGGACTTGACTGTAAATTGCGTGACGTCTGATGGCGGCGATGCTTCGGCGTGTTTACCGTTTTTCCCTCCGCCCACCCCTCTATCCACCCCCCCCCCCCCTCGTCTCGTCTCGTTTCGTCTCTCGTCTCGTCTGCCGTCGAATCCCTTCCCATCCACAGAGGGCTTAGCGGGACCAGTCCCCGCTCAATCCCGGCCGCGTGCAAAGCCGATTGGAGATCCCGTGCAGGAAAAGAGCTCGCTTGGCCTTATACCTCCTTCGCTTCCTCTCCACCGCTGCTATCTCTAGTGTGCCACCACCACCACCGCGGCGGCGGCGCCTCCCAGCCAGTCGGGAAGGAGGCAGATTCTCCAGCACCGGGGCCAGCCCTGCCTTTCTCTCCGCCTCTGAGCACCCCTAACAGATGGGGTAGGAATGGTGGAGAGGAAGCCCAGGTGGCTCCAGGGCTTTTTGGAGATTGATTCATTTGGATTTGACCGTGGAACTGATGGGCTTACGTTATTATCATTTTTGGGTGGGAGAGCTGAGTATATATGTGTGTACGTGTGTGAGAGAGCTTGAGTGTGTGTGTGTGTGTATGTGTGTGTGTGTGTGTGTGTGTGTGTGTGTGTGTGTGTGTGGATTGGAGCAGCCATGAGAAGGGTTGCTTATGGCTGGGACCATGGACCATTACTGGAGCATGTATGACAAGGCTTTCTATCAGGATTATGCATGTGTGGAGCAGTCATCCCCTTGTCTGTCTGCTCTGCCTGCCTGGGAGATAGAGCTCAGGGCTCCAGACAGACATTGCCAGCTGTCTCTCCCAAAGTTATTTTTTCTTTCACCTGCCGGAACCTTCCCTGAGCAGTCCGACACTCAACACGTCAGACTTGAAAATGAGTTGTGTTTGAGACATACAACTCATTTATTTGTGTCCACAGCTCCAGGTTGTTTGTTTGCAGGCCCCTGTATATGTGTACGTGTGTGTTTATGTGTGTCTGTTTGTGTTTGTATTGCGAGGTGAAGTGAGGTTCACCTGTCGAAGCCGCCGACGCCGACGCCGACTCCTTCTCGCACTCCTCCGCCAACTTTCTTGACCCGGGCTCCCCCCTTTCTTTCCGTGAACTTCCGTTCCAATTATGTGTCACAAACACAACAACTTCCTCGGGGGATTGGGCGGGGGGGCGGTGAGCACGGGCTGTCTGTCTGGAGAGCTGAGGAGCGCTGGTGGGGGGGCCTATGGGGAGGATTGGGCCGTGGCCCCCACCACAGCGGATGTCTGTGGAGGTCAGTCAGGCTCAACCAGCCTTGATCACACCATCAGCCAGCTTGTTATGAGACCTACACTGGCCATTATATTTGGAATCAATCTGAATTTCTCTCAGCCTTGCCAGAAGAAAATGTGGACTAGGGTCAGCCAAGGGACAAAGGAGAGATAGATAGAGAGAGAGAGAGAAGGAGAAAGAGAGAGAGAGAGAGAAAAGGGGGAAAGTTAGAGGGGGAGATTAGAAAGAAAATAAATGTAACGCGGACAAGAGCAGTATTAATAGGATTATCGGCTCACAGATTTCAATAGATCATCTGTACAAGGAAGGGAGGGCGAAATCTAAGAAGACAAAAGAGGAGGGGAAGAGGGAGAGGGAGATGTTAATAGTTATTTATCAGCACTGCTGGAGAATGTGGAGCCCTCTCTGAACAGGGAGCAGAACCTCATGCCTCGCAGCAGCGAAGGAAAGTGTCTAAAGACGATCGTTAGAGAACTTCAAGAAAGGAACTTATGGATCACAAAAAATGACTTTTTTTTTCAAGTACCCAACATAACTGTAAGCGTTTAAAGGCAGATGTTACATTAACATCAGTGAGAACATCGCGTCAATAAAACGTTAGATATTTGTTGTATTTGTGCAGAGTAAGATATATTCATATTTGTGTTACGCATTTGACATTCCAAATGTTCAGCATGCAATTAGCCTGTAGCGGCAAAACAGGAAGTGTTTGTGTGTGTGGGGGTCTTGTCTGTGGAGAAAGAAAAACAAGTGGAGAAAGATGAACACCACCTAAAGGCAGCCTCGCTGAACTGGTGAACCTCGTGGTTTTCGTCTGAAGAAACTTGAAAGGGGAGAGGATGTCTGAGTCTGTGTCTCGTCTCGTCTCGTCTGGCATGGCCACGGAGAACGGCACTAAACTGGAGATACGCCGGTAATAAGATCCCTTCAAATGTGCGCCGGCCACATAGCTATATGTAATGAGAGTAACAGTGTTCAGCGACACAGTAACTGTACCCCTCTAATGTGATGGAACACCTCTATAAACACACTCATGTGAACTGTCACTCAAACACACACACACACACACACACACACACACACCTCAGATTGGGCTCTTGATCGCCCGTTCTCGCTTGCTGTATAGCCGACTGTATCCATTCCATAGTAGTGAAGCTGCTATTTCTGTTTAATAGGCATTTGAATGAGATCCATTCCGGATATTTCTATTTTCTGTCGTCCTTGTTCACACCAATGAATGTGAAGAAAAACCGTATGGGTAACGGATTGTAAAGCATTGAGTGGGTGGGCTGCTAAATATAATGTTGTTTTCTGATTATCAGGAGACGGAAGAGTTATCCCAATCAATGGGGTCGTGATGGATGCTACCTCCTTTACCGCTAGCAAGGGAGAAGCTCCTCAGTACAGATTAGAATCACTTTAAATCATGTTCCCATTACATTTAGCATGCTTTATGACAACATTAATGCCCTGCTACCTTCCTCTGTCCCTAAAAGGAAAGGGATATTACTGTTCCACGCAAGGCATTTCCTGGTTCATTAAACACACATACATTAGCGTTCTAGTCAGCCTGTGCTTAGCAACACGACACAGAATATGCGCACAAACACTCACTTTTCCCCTCACAATATTCCCTTATTGTGTAGCACTCATTTTGTCGTACTCTTTTGTGATACCGCGTGGTCTTGTTTATCAGCATTGTGTACCTCACATAATATGTTTTGGTTCGTTGTGATGTGGTAGCTACATTTCCCATAAGCTGCTTTTTTTGTAAATACAATACTACGCAACACAGTAGAGTACAGTACGACACAATAGCAAAGGCACAGTCACATTTCTAATTCTATTACAGTGTCTCAGACTTTACACAGACACCTTACAAAGCAATCTGCGGACTAGGCGGCTAAAAAGAGATGAGCTGGATTAAAGAAATGAACAGATAAATTGGTAATGAGCTGCGACTGGCGGGCCAAGCAGCATCTCTTTAGTCTCCACACACACATAAGGTACAGTACGCCCCCCCACCCCCTTAACCAGCCTGGAGGCCTTCACATGCCCCCTCTCGACCCCTCCATACGTGTGAGTCACCTGATAGCGCGGTCCTCGATCCTCTCATTCATTTTCTATGTCTGGTTCACTTCCCCTCCCCTCGACATAAAGCTCTTATCAAGTGGAGCACTTTTCTACCGTGACATGTTTGGAGACAGTCCAAGTATGCCACCGCCGCCGCCGCACAAGTAAAGTAGAACCGATAGCGTGTGCATTGTGACACGTATACGTTACTATACGTCCCAGACCGCCACATGAAGGGTCTGGTTTCCACCTATATGGACGGAGCAGACACCTTCCACCGAAGGCAGGCGGAGGAGTTTTGACAGGACTGAAGAGGCACTCTCACATAGATCATGTTCGGCAGGGTCGCTGTCTGCCTGTGTGGCTGGGGGGCGCGGGGGTTGGGTGCGGCGGTAGATAGCCATCTGCTGTAGACCTGATGGATTCTGACACAAATGCGACGACGTGCTGAAACCCAGTAGATTTGTATGACAGTGGTATCATTCGGATGAAATGGATATGTGTGGTTATGTCTCCACCATGAGTGGGATGCTCTTTTAAAAGAATGTTGACAGAAAGAGATTAATGTGGCATATTTTATGACAGTGTGAACATGTGTGGTAATAGCCTACATGCCAAAAAGCCCCCCCCCCCCCACACTTTAAAGAATCGCAGACAGTTCACAATGACAGTTTATCTACTGCAAACAGAAACGACAGACAGCAGTCATACACTATAGTCGACTCAATTAATAAATAATAGCTTTAAGGTCCAACCATGTTAAATCAACTATCACACGTTTTTAGCAGCCTTGTTTCCTTCAGGTTCCTCTCCTACCAGCCCTTCCTCTTCTTCCTCTCTCCATCCCTCTCCTCCTTCTCTCTCTTTTCCTTTATTTTCCTCTCTAGCTCCTTCTCTCTTTCCTTCTTGATCTCCTTCTCTCTCTTTTTCCTCTCTATCTCCTTCTCCCTCTTTCCCTCTCCAGCTCCTTCTCTCTCTTTCCCTCTCTATCTCCTCTCTGTTTCCCTCTCCAGCTCCTTCTCTCTCTTTCTCCTCTCAACTGGTGCTAAAGCGAGGCTGGGTGAACTGGCGTGATGAATGAGCAGAAGTTGAATCATTATTAAAGGTGGGCGATGATTAATAAGGACCATGTGTGTTTTCTTCTGTAGCGTAAATAAAATATATCATTCACGTAGAGTCGGCGCTGAGGCTGCGAGAGCCCCGGCCGCCGCGCATGATTTATGGCGTGTTAAAATGCATAGGAGAGCCCAAAGGCTGAAACCTCTTCACACGAGCGCTGACGACAATGGCCGAAGCAGCCTCCCACCTCTCTCTCTCTCTCTCTCTCCCTCATTTCCACACCTTTATGTCTATACATCCCATAATGCACAGCGTTCGCTGTGTTCAAATGCGGCTCGGCCTACTTTCTTCAACAGCACATCTTTCCCCCCCTCCGTCTTCAGCTAAGCATTTCAAGGCAAGAGCGTTTTTTTAGTTCTCCTCTCTGACTCTAGAACAGTTGTGTAACTAGCGGCAGAAGAAGGCCTCTTCATCTTCATCGGATGAGATGGAACAGCTTCTGGCAGTTGATACATGTAGGTCAGTCGGCGGAGACATGATTCCACTGGTGAAGCCTTTGAGCTGGGGCGGGCGGGTGGATGGATGTGTGGGTGGGGTTGGGTTGAACTGGTGGCCTGGTTGGTTTGGCGTGCAGCCTCCACAGCAGTAGTGAGGCTACAGAAGCCTTTCCCTGGGTCACCCCCCCCCCCCCCCCCCCCATCCACTCCACTCCACCCCCATCCGCCCTCCTCCACCTCCACCCCCACCCCTCCGGAGACTGATGGCTTCCTCCGGTGGTGGCCTGACACAAACACATTGCATGTGCCAGCAGCTTTGGCAGCAGGTCTGAGCTGCACAGCCAACATATTGATTAAATTTAGGGGAGGCCTAATCTCTCAATGGCGCGCCCTGTCAGGAATACAGAGTGTACAAATGGCAAAGCCCCACTGCACACGCTGAAAAATCCCTCACGGGCCTCCCCCAAAAAACTACAGCATCTGATAGAACTTTGCGCATACAGTATGCGTTCAATATGAGCTCTCAAGGTTTTCTAAAAATAAAGATTGTATCAGTGTTATGTATTGAGGGGACTAGTAAGTGAATGTTAGGGGAGTTCCAGTTCAAGCAGTTCAGTCGTGGAGACTTGATTTTATTAAACGAAGACCTTTTTTCTGCTATGCTCATGTTAGTATTTTGAAACGATTGACAGATAACTAGTACTGGTCAAAGGTCCACTGAAGAGTCCAACAGGCTAGTGGACCATCCATCCCCTACACCAGTGAATGTACCATTTGAAGGGGATGTTCTCTTGTGCATTGCGGTAGTCAAGGGGGGAATGTAATCCTTACAGACTGCCCTGCACGCTGCACAGAGTCGATGCCTCACATTCAGTGCTTACATGTGTTGTGTGCTTTGGAAAGTTGTATATCATATATCAATAGATGACAAACATATGCTACACATACATGGCACTTGCACTAAAGTGTAAGTTACATTCAGCTAAATGAAAATGGCTGACAACCTCACAGGCTGTCTTTAGCACTCGTTTCAGTTAATAGAGCAGGCACGTGTGAAACAGGACTGTATTTTGGGGTGTAACCTTCTCTCTCTCTTTTTTTCTTTATCCCCCCCCCTCTCCCTGCATCCGTGTTGTGGCATCTCCTCTCTAATTTTCCACTGCGCGGTGCTTTTTCTGGTGTGCACCAGGGGCTTGCCCTGCTTACGGGAGCGCTGTGCTCTGGCAGGGGCCGCGGAGTGGGCTGTCCTCCCGCTCAGCCCGTCCGCCCCGGCCTGCACCGCACCGCACCGCGCCGCAAGGCACCGCACCACACACCGTGCCACACCGCGCCAGGCCAGGCCTGACACACTTACAGCCTGCTCGCCTCTCTCTCTTTCAGCCTCTCTCTCTCTCTCACCATCTATATCTTTCTCTTACCCTCTCTCACCTTTTCTATCTCTCTCTCCCCTCCCTCCCTCTCTCTCTACCTCTATCTCTCTCTCTCATACACACACCGCCTCTCTCCCTCTTTGTCTCTCACCTTCTCTCTCACACCCTCCCTCTCTCTCTCTCTCTCTCTCTCTCTGTTCAGTGTAAGTCAGGTCTCAGCCTTGATGCAGCAGCGGAGTGACCCTCCTACCCCCCGATCGCCCCACCCACCTACCCACTACTAGCCCCTCCCAGCCCAACCTGTCAGAGATAAGGGTGTATCCTGATCACCTGATTGGGTGAAGGTTATGTACGCACTGTCCACAAGGTGTGGGTTTGGACCAAAGCCGTAACTGTGGCTTCAGCCTGTTACCTAGCCTTAGCTCTCCTGAGCTTCTTCTTTTTTTTTGGTGGCCTTTGTTTACATCCGTGTCTCCTCTCCGAGGGGGTGTGCCTGTCTTTACCTGTGATGTTCGCGTTCAGTCAAAATCCGTAAAAATGCATAAGTGCGCATAAGGAGCTTAACCTAAAGTAGGCAATTCAGGCTACTACTCGCACACGACAAATGAGAAATGTAGAACAGTCTGTCTCGGTATTAGAAAGGGAAAAGCTGCTTTCCAAGGAGAGTTAATCAAAAGCAAAAAAAAAAAAAAAAAATGCATCGCTGCAGCCAGCCCGTTTTTTTTTTTTTTTTTCGTCTCCTCTACAGTGGCTCAGCTTAAGAGACTCATTCAACTCAGTCCTCCCGCTCTGCCTCTTGCCTTGCTCTGCTCTGCTCTGCCGGGGGAAGTTGTTTATAAACGTCTGTGTTGTGTCTGTGGCCCTGTCTAAACTGTGCTTGTGTTGTCGTAAGCACACCTTCTCATCCTCTCACTGTCTCCCACAAAACAAAATCTGTATGGGTGTTTTTGAATGTCCAAGGGGGGGGATAGGATGGCTGGTGGTGGTAGTGGTGGTGGTGGTGTGTGTGTGTGGGGGGGGGGGGGTGCTGTTATGTGTTAAACATTTTCTTCAAATGAGGAATAATCTCACTAAAAGCAGATTAACGGCCATTCTTTTGTAATGGGTGCCCGTGTCATTAAGACACCTGCAAGCCAATTATCATGACAGCGTTTTGAATGGGCAAATTCCCCCATTCTTCACCGCATTCCCTGGGAAACATTGTTGAGGTTAATAATGCTTAAGAAAACCTTAAGGTACGGTAAGTATCACAAAACTGGAATTGAACATTTCTGTCAGTTTGAAACATCCAGCGCTTACTCCTCTCACAGAGTGCTATGAATTATATGCAACATCAATGCACTGTGTGTGTGTGTGTGTGTGTGTGTGTGTGTGTGTGTGTGTGTGTGTATGGACACTGTGCATGCGTGCGGACACTGCTGGTCCAAATTGTGCGAGTTGACTCTTATTCGTTCTTATTTCCGCTTCTTAGTCCAGATCAGATGTCCGATTCCTCTTCCTGTTTACCCAACGCTGGGGTCCCGCTCGGGTCAGAGAGGGAGAGGAGTCTGTGTTTAGGCTGCTGCCAGAGGGGAGTGGGGGGTAATTCTGGAGTGGGGGGGGGGGGGGGGGGGCTGTAGGCCTGGCCCCCACAGAGGTAGGGCCGCTGCCGGCACCCCTGACAGCCTGGGAAAACGGAGAGGTGCCATCTGGCGTGGGAGGCCAAAAGGAGAGCTACGCGTGACCTCCGACCCAGATTCCTCTTTTGAGCAAACAGCACGGCGCAGATTTATAGGCTATTAAAGAACAATGGCTGCCGCTGCCGCCACCGCCGGCCCGGTGGAAAGGGGATGGCATTCGCCCCGCGCTCAGCTCAGCTCATCTCATCGTCAGGTGACGACGGCGAGCGGGGGGGGACGAGGGGACGAGGCGGCGTATGAATTCTTAAGTCAGCGCCGAGAGAGAAAAAGGAAGCCAGTCGGAGGTGTATGAATATTAATTATGTGCGTTTCCCAATGTAGCATAAACCGCTCTATGAAATCTTAATGTCCATGAATAATGAACGTCAGTTGTTAGCGGACCACCTTGATATTTTTTTTTTGGACTAACCCCTGGTTGACATCATGCTGGGGTTGTTTTCGACATATTAGAGAGCTATGAGATAAAGAGTATGTTAAAGCTTAAGTTATGGATTTCAGCTTGAGAGAGAGAGAGGGAGACCTCCAGCAGCATCTCGGAACCCCCCCCCCCCCCCCCCCCGACCGCCCCCTCCACAACTTAAAGCTCTCCTCCCTGGTAGGAGGTTGGTGTTTGGGAACCATCCGCTCAAGCGGCTGTCAGCAGGGGCTGGAGTTATGGCCCGGGCCCTCTCTCAGACTGCTCTGCTCTGGGCAGCCTCAAGCCTCCAGCTCTCCCCCTGGATAGAGTCAGCGGACCTGGACGCTGTCACTGCCACTGGCTCATCTCCCATAAATAAAAAAGCTCCTTTAGCTCCGAACTGAATTATAATACCCCGAGACTGCCGGGTTCCCTTCTTCGCCATTAGAGTCACGGCTCGCACAAGAGCATCAAGTAGGGGAGCAGCACTCTGAGTCTGGCCCTCCCAGAGACTTTAAACTCTCCGTCGAGTGTCTGATTCTTATCAGGGGCGAAAAAAATGGAGCTGAGAGTGCAACACCTGAAGACAAGGGATGAAAAGGGGACATAACACTAATGACAGTCAGCTGTCATTCAGTGTCTCTCTCCCTTCACAGGCGTTAGGCATTCACTCTGACCTTTTATACAAGTCCCTTCTTTCTTTCTTTCTTTCTTCCTTTCTTTCTTTCATTCCCTCCTTTTTTTTCTTGTTTTAAAAGGGGGGGATGGGGCGAGACCATAAGAGGACTAAGCCGTGAATAGACCTTTGTTTTGCTCTTTCTTCTCCCTCCTGACTGTGTCAATTGCAGGGTGCCCCTCGCTCTGTCCGCGCTCTCTCCACACACCGAGGCCGAGCGGCTAGTTAGCATTCAGGGGCCAACATGGGAAAAAGAGGGCTGGGGACACAGAGAGCCCTGCAAGCCTCTCCCCCCCCCCTCAAAAAAAATACTGCTTACAGAGGAGACTGCTGGAAGGCTCGACTCCCCCCCCCCCTCCCTCCACTCCCACTCTTGGCACTCCCTTCTTTTCATCTCAAAACTTTATCTCCTGACTACTTTTTTTCCCCCCATCTGCTCAAAAGCACATTCTCTGAACTTTTTTTCTGAGTTCGCGTGTTGACGTTGACGTGGTGAAGCGTGTTAGTGGGATGACTTTAGCCCTGCCGTGGGGCAGGCCCTGGTGGCTTCAAAAACGGCAGTGGTGGTGGTGGTGTGATGTCACTGGCGGTCACGAAAGCACGTGCGTTCGGAAACGCCGGGCGGTGGCAAACGCCGTAGGAGGTGGGGAATGCCAGGCATGCGGGGCTGGTGCCGCGCGGCAGGACCGTAGCGATGCTAACTATGCGAGTCGTCCGGGCCCAGAGCCGAGCTAGCCTGCGACGGGAGATAATAACACAGTGTTTTTTGTGTACGTCTCAATCAGCCGAAACAATCCAATGGCTCCTTTGTTCCCTCTCTCTCTCCTTTCTTTTCGCGTGTGTGTGTGTGTGTGTGCGTGTGCTTGCATGCGTGTGTGTGTGTGTGAGTGTGTGTGTGTGAAAAGTCAGCGGCATTCAAATTCCTAGCGCTTTCATAATGGCATGAAAAGATCCCATTGAAGTCGAGAGAGTGCGGCTGCGTGTCTCACGACTGCTCGTGGTCAGAAAACATGCGCCGTCTCAGGAATCTCAGGGGTTCCTCGGGAGGAGCGCGTCAACGAGACACATGCCTCGCGAGATGCCAGGGCCTTCGGTGACCACAGTGCTGAAGCACTCACATTCATTCTGAAATCATTAGTGTCAAACTGACAACATCTTTGGCATTTCGGACTGATCTGCGGCCTCTATTTCTCATATTTGCTCGTTAGAAATACTTTCGTGTCATACGGCACAGTCCTAGTCTTTGTTAGCGGGTGGGGGGGGGGGGGGGGGATATGACAGCCGTGCCTCTGTGGTCGTGTTGTATGTGTGCGTGTGTTGTGTGAAGGTTGTGGTCTGGTTTGCGGCGCTGATGTACTTTGTGACCTACAGACGGGCCAGAGCGAAAGGGCACGCTGAACCAGAAACACGCGCGCGCGCGTGTGTGTGTGTCTCCTTGACGCGCGGGTATTTTTACATGCGCTCGGAGAGAACTGTCTGACCTGACACAGAGAGGAGAGAATGATGAAGGCAATCAGGTCAGAATGGCCAGCCAGCTCGCGTGTGTGTCCTGCAGCATCATGGGTAGAGTGCACACACGCACACACACACACTTACAGACACACACACACACACACACACACACACACACACTTACAGACACACACACACACACACACAAGCACACACACACAGACATGCACCCCCCCCGCCCACACACACACATACACACACAAGCACACATACAGACATGCACAAGTACACACATACACACACTTACTCACACACACACACACATGCAGACACACACGCGCACACACACAAATATACGAGCTCACTCACTCACACACTCAGATATAGCCACTCAATCCCACTCTCACCCACACAAACTGGCTCATGAGCCTCCTGTTTGAAATGAGAGAAAAAGAGGAGGAGGAGGAGAGAGAGGGAGAAAGAGGGAGATGGAGAGAGTGAGGGAGAGAGAGAGAGAGAGGCAATATTGTCCTGTAGGGCTGTGACACTCATGAAATTAATCTATTATCTTCCTCTGCAGCTGCCATGTGCGATACAAGGTGCCTGACAAGTCCTCGCGCCATTGTGCGCCGGTGACATTTGCCCATTCACAGGCCTGCTGACAACGGCAGGATCCGCCAGGCGCCAAATGAACGCGCCACGCGAGAAAATGAGAGGGGGGGTGGAGGTGGGGGTGGGTGTGGGGGTGGCGTTGAGGTGTCAGGAGGGGGTGAGTGTCTACCGTGCGACCAGACGGCAGGATAGATTTCTTCCCCTCTGTTTAAAAGACTGACCTCAGCACCTTTCTGTGGGGCTCTCCTCCCCACCCACCCACCCACCACCCCCCCCTCCCCATGAGAGAAGGTTAAGAATGCCCCAGTTTCTGTACTTCATAGCCTCCATTAAAAGTGTCTGGGCGTATTCAGTGGAGAGACTGTACCCTTGCCCTGCCTTTGCCCCCGCTAGATTGTCCTCGCAGACCTTGGCTTGTCTGTTCCAAAAACAGGCACAGAACTCACCACACACACACACACACACACACACAGCTCTCACCCACAACAACAGATGGAATGAGCTTTACTAGTCCACCACTTAACTACCCACAATAATAACAGATGGACACACAGGTCTCTCTGCTATTGCTGCTGCTGCTGCGGTATAGACTGTTGTTATCCCCTCAGGAAGGGGTTCAAGTCTGGGCGCTAGAATGGGACTAGCATGAGACTCAGTCTCAGCAGAGAGCCACGGTACCAGTGCACTCAAAAGTTTGGACACTAGAATGGGACTAGCATGGGACTCAGTCTCAGTGGAGAGCCACGGTACCAGTGTACTCAATGACAAGTAATGGGGCACTAGAATGGGACTAGCATGGGACTCAGTCTCAGCGGAGAGCCACGGTACCAGTGCACTCAATGACAAGTAATGGGGCCAATCAGGAGACTATTCCAAACAAGACGAGGGGCATGCAGGCGGGTGATCCGGTGGGCGATCTGGCGGGCGGGCGGGCGGGCGGGGAGATAGATAGCGGTCAGGGGCTTAAGGGCCGGGGGCTGTCACGGCCGCAGCGCTTCACTTATTTATGGCCGGTGTGCTTAAGAGATGGTCAAGGTCAGGCTACGTGTCTGCACCTCGGCTTTGTAGTGCGCGCCAGATCAATTCGTGAAATATGTCTGTTAACAATTCTGCAGATGTAATCTCTCTCTCTCTCTCTCTCTCTCTCTCTTGGCCTCTCTCTCTCTCTCTCTTTCTCTCTCTACTGTGCTCTCTCGCTTCATCCCTCCTGCTCTCCCTCCTAACCTATTTTCATCAGCGTTGTTTGGCTCAGATAGAGGGCATTCATGCTGCTGTACACATCCACCGACTCCCATACCAATTCATCATGTTTTGATTTTTTCCTCTCTCTCTCTCTCTCTCTCTCTCTCTCTCTCTCTCTCTCTCTCTCTCTCCCTCTCTGTCTCTCTGAGAGAGAGAGGGTGTGTCTGTGTGTGTGTGTGTATGTGTATGTGTGTGTGCCTGTGTGTGTGTGTGTGTGTGGGTCATAACACATCAACAGCGCATCTCAAGGATTTCTGTCAGGATGCCCTCCGATAGCAGACCCCTAGCATGTAGAGCAAATTCGAACAAGTGTATACGGCGGGGGGAACGCGCTGTACTGTATTATCTGGCGCGGCTGATGGCTTGTGGGATTGACTGTGGCTGAGTGAATCCATAGTCACTCAGGGGGAGTCTGTAGGTCTGATGAATGGCAGAGGTGCCAAGGCTCCATATTGCTGTCAGCTCGTGCGGCGTAAACGGCGTTGTGTGTTGTGTAAGGGTGAACAGATGCAAGTTTGATCGATGCCCCACGCTGCTCTGAATAACCCCCCCTCCCTCTCTCTCTTCCTCCCTCTCTCTTTCTTCCTCTCTCTCTCTCTCTCTCTCTCTCTCTCTCTCCCTGTCTTTCTGCTCTCTTGCAGAGGGCACCTCCAGTTTGTGTCCCTGGCAGACCCAACCAGCTCATTTCCAGACCTCCAACTTCCTGCGGGCTGGAAGGTTGCCTGCATGTGGTCTCTCTCTCTCTCATCCCTCCCTCCCTCTCTCTTTCTCTCTCTCTCTCCTTCCTCTCTCTCTCTCTCTCTCTGTGTCTCTGATTTTATGAACCCTCTGCCTTTGCCCCCCCAGTCCCTCGCTCACACAGACACAGGCAAATCAAGAGCAGAGTCATCGGCCCTCAAGGTACCGTCCAACTGGAAAACAAATAAATAGGAACCCCATGTCATCCCTGGGAAGAGCCGGCCACACATCTGAGTCCAATCTCGTCCCCCGGCATGGGATGGTTCACTCCGCGTCTCCCCTCAAATGAACCGGAGCTACTCTAGGACAGCCAGCTGGAGGACAGTAAACAGTGTTTGTGTGTGTGTGTGTGTGTGTTTGTGGTGTGTGTGTGTGTGTGTGTTGTGTGTGTGGTATGTGGTGTGTGTGTGTGTGTGTGTGTGTGTGTTGTGTGTGTTGTGTGAGTGAGTGTGTGTGTGTGTGTGTGTGTGTGTGTGTGTGTGTGTGTGTGTGTGTGTGTGTGTTGTGTGTGAGTGTGTGTGTGTTTGTGTGTGTGCGTGTGTGTGGTGGGAGGGGGCGGAGGGGTTCAAAAACGCAGGCGGGCTAGTTTGTCTTGGCCACGTTGCGCCGGCAATTTGTCCCGATGTAAATACAAACACACCAGGCAGGAACAGCTAATCCTGGAAATGTGAGATTAAGGAATTGGATTGCTCGTGGCCCACCCTTAATTACAAGGTTAGCACAGCGCTGATTGTCAGGTCATGTGACAGAGCTACTTAGCCAGGAGAGCGCAGCGAGGCGCTCTGTCGAGGGACTACACGGGCAGATGAAACATGCCAGCGAGAGTGTGTGTGTGTGTGTGTGTGTGTGTATGTGTGTGTGTGTGTGTGTGTGTGTGTCTGTGTGTGCGCACCAGTGTGTTTTGATGTCATTTATTTGGGTTGTAAACACACACCGACCTGACAGCCAGGGGAGGAGGCCCACATCCCAACTGATGATTTTCCGCAAATGAAAGGCCTGCCTTCAGTCATATCTTTGAGGAATTCTGACTGTGCATCGTTCACAGCGAGCATGCGTTTGCTAATCCATAGAGTTATATATTTCGGAGGGTTGACCCCGGGGTCGTCGCCGGCTGCTTTCATCCTGTGTCGGAGAGAGCGAGCTGTTTGCAGACTTTTAATTCCGACTTGAATGTGGAGTTTCACACCCGTCAAAAAGCGCACTATTTCAATAAGAGAGAATCAACAGCTGAAGTTCTGCGCTCTCTCGCTCTCTCTTTCTCTCTCTCTGTCTCAAACACACACTATCTCTCTCTCTCTCTCTGTGTCTATCTCTATATCTCTCGCTCGCTCCCTATGCTGTTAGAGTTCAGAAGCATGTAGGTCTTTAATTATGCATCATATTCTTTTGCCCTGTTTTTAGAGCATCTCCAGTCTGGATTCGCTCAAGTCATCGACTTGAAAGTTTTGAAAACCTCCAGTGACAGGAATATTAATGTGCCAGCGCTGTCATATCGGTTTCAGCTCATGCATATTCATCGTCCCCACAGCTCTCCAAGATTTATGTCAGTTGCCGTTGCAGGAGGCTAGTTTTTTCCACTCTTTTAGATAATATCATGCTAAATTGATGTTATCGGGAGTGATTTCTTAAAAATAATAATAATTGAGCACCGGTCATGCCGAAAACGGCAAAGCGAGAACCAGGCGGTGTTGTGGCCGGGGCCTGCCCCCCCCGGCCCCCCCGCCTCAGGGGCCTTCGCCGACGGCCATTTACGGCAGCGCACCTCCGACGCTCCTCCAGTGGCTCCCGCACCGAGGGGGGGTAAGTAAGTCCGGGAAAATAAAAGCATATTTTGGAAGCAGATTAGGGGGGTGATCCCTTTGGATTATCATTTAATTACGGACGCTTGACTTGTGCTCACTCTGGTGGAGCGAACGCCCCTGCCACTAATGAACTTTAAACAGACATACTTTATTTAATTACGGCTAATCGCCGAGACCCCGAGTCCGGCCATCTTTGATCTGCCGATCGCGGCGTAATCTCCCTGGCAGATACCATCTCCCGTTCCCCCCCCTCCGCCTCCTCCTTTGAGAAGTTGCTATGGGAGGTCTGAGATTAACCAAGGGTTAATTGAGACAGCCAGGGTGGAAGTGTGTGTGAATGTGTGCGACCATGTGTGGGTGTGTGACTGAGGTCTTCTATGAGTGCATGTGTGCATGTGATTGTCTGTCTGCCTCTGTGTGTGTGTGTGGGTGTGTGTGTGTGTGTGTGTGCGTGTGTGTGTGTGTTTGTCTGCCTATGTATGTGTGTTTGTGTGAATGTCTATGTATATTTATAGACATTTCACTCAGCAACCGTAGGATAACATCAGAAAAATGTGCAGTCATCTCTTTACTTATTTTTTCCCAGAACTATACATACATACATATATATGTGTGTGTGTGTGTGTGTGTGTGTGTGTGTGTGTGTGTATGTGTGACTTCCCGTGTATACATGCATGTATCTGTGATTATGTCAAAGTCTGCCTGCCTGTGTGTGTGTGCACACACTTGTTTTGGAGGAAGGAGAGCGGCTCCTTCTCTTGTATTGAGCTTGCTCTCCCTCCCTCCCTCCCTCCCTCTCTCTCTCTCTCTGTCAGTATGCTGTGCTGGGCGCTGCTCGGAGGTGATCGGGGGGCAGCAGAGATGTGTTAGGAGCAAGAGGGGGCACTCTTTAACTGACCTGAGGGAAGCTCGCAGAGCCAGCACCGAGTCTCCGAGCAGCCCAGGGCTCAACAGCCACGGGGAGGGAGAGAAGGAGGGAGGGAGGGAGGGAGGAAAAAAGCAAAACAAGACCCTCCTCCTCCTCGTCTCCTCCCTCCTCTCCCTCCCTCTCTCTCTCTCTCTCTCTCTCCCTCTCTCTCTCTCTCCATCGAGGAGCGGGAGAGACTGGAGAGGATTCTCCGAAGAGCCATATGGCGGTGTAGAGCTGGAGCCGCTGCTCCTCCGCTGCTCCACTCCTGCTCCTCTTTCATGCGTCCCGCGGAGGGAGCGCAGTGATGTTTGCGTCTGATTAATGCAACACCCCCAAATCACTGACTGAGCATGGGAAAAAGGCCAGAGGAAACGCTTCTCCTTCCCCTCATCACTCTCACTGTTGCTCCCACTCTCTCTCTCTCTCTTTCTTTCTCTCTATCTCTCTTTCTTTCACTCTCTTTCACTCTCTCATGTTTTCACTCTATCTTTATCTCTCTTTCAGTGTCTCTCACGCTTTCACTTTCTCTCTCATACTCTTTCAGTCTCTCTCTCTTACACTCACTCTTTCACTCTCTCATGCTTTTACCTCACTCTCTCTCACAAAACCTTTCAGTCTCTCTCTCACTCTTTTAGTCTCTTTCTCTCACTCATTCACTGTCTATCTCTCTCTCACTCTTTCAGTCTCTCTCTTTCTCACCCTCTCTCTCTTTCAGTCTCTCTCTCAAGCACTCTTTCAGTCTCTCTTTCTTTCTCACCCTCTCTCTCTCACTCTTTCAGTCTCTCTCTCTCTTTCTCTCACTCTTTCAGTCTCTCACACTCTTTCTCTGTCTCATTCCTCTCTGATGCTCTGAGCTTGCCAATAAACGGGTGATTTATATTCTGAAGATGGTAAGGAAAACAAGGCATGCATATTCATTTGTGATGCTGTTGATTAACATTTGCTAAGCACAAGCAAGAAGGAATTATGAATAAATAAACAAATAAGAACTTGTACTCTGCATTGTTTTCTCCTACAAAAGAACTTCGGCGCGCAGGAGTCGCTTAAGACCATTTGGAGTTGTGCAATTAGATTTACAGCTTTTAATTACCCAAAGTAAAATACACAAATTATTCATGGGCTGCTTAAAAAACACAGTTGATGGAATTATGCATCGCTGTTGGTGAATAATTGAATATTTCCTTCAAGTGTGTGACAGAATGGCTAATTTATTAATAGACGTACACAAAGTCGAGTCAAACGGCTGTCCTCCGGGTGGAACATGCTCTCTCGGAAACAAAACAAAAAAGAAAAAAAAAAAAAAACCTGCCCCTATTAAATAAGTTACAAATGAAGAGGCTTGGTGTAAGCCACGCGAGTTCATCACCGAGTGCAAGACGCATGTCTCCCTCCGCCGCCTGGGTACTTCACACACACACACACACACACACATACACACACACACCTCTCACACAACCAGCGCTGGGATCTCCGTGGTCTCCGCCGAGGCAGACACACACACACACACACACACACACACACACACACACACACACACACACACACACACGCGCGTGGCACGTGTGCAAAGATGAAATATTTAAAGTGGTGTTTATTAACAGGATGAAAGACAAAGGGCTCCTTCCCTTTGACTCGTGTGTGCTGACACCGCGGCGCTAACAAACACAATCAGAGCTGATCTTGATCCATAATGGATGGCGCTGTGCACAGACGCAGGCAAACAGATGCACACACACACACACACACACACACACACACACATACACACACACACACACACACACACACACACACACACATCACACATACACGTTTGCCCCTCACACAATGTGGAATTATTAAAGAAACGTGAGATATTGAGGGAAGTTCTCTATTTCCCTTTTCAACACTTTGTCAACAAAAACAACAGAAAAGTTGGATTTTCTTCAATGTCGCTAGACACATATTGGCTTAGAGTGACTCTTTTCAACTCACACGCATCAAAAAACATTCGTCGCTGTGTGCCGTAGACGAGATGAATTACACCAATGTCTCACACACAAACACACACACACACACACACACACACACACACATACACACACGAGAAAGAGAGGGCGCCTTTGGCACTTGTGTGCATACATTAGAAAAACCACACACACACACGCACACACACACACACACACACACATACACACACGCACGCACACACCTACTCACACACACATACACACACACACACACTGGGTATCCTGTGTTTACCAGTTTAACCCCTCGCCTGTCTGGCTGGAGGCCCTGACGTGTTGGAATGGCACCCCAAAGAAGGGCTTTTGACACGAGGGCCGCGGCGGTGCGGAGGCCACACAAAGGAGGGGGCTGCCATTCAGAGAGCCCTGCGTGCTGTGATGCTAATGCCCAGCCAGGGGGTCTCCCCACGGAGAAAGGCCCCGAGTGCTGCTGGCTGGAGGTTGAGGATGATGGGGGTGGGTGGACAGTGTGTGTGTGTGTGTGTGTATGTGTGTGTGTGTTGGGGGTGCACTCAGCTTCAGGCTGTAGGGCTCATTGGGAGGCTTGATTTCTTTCTTTTTTTGAGAGAGAGAGAGTCAAGATTACTCACAGTTGAAGTGCTGCTAAACACGACACACAAAACCCCCTTTGACTGAGCCGGGGCTCATTATCCCATCTGGGAGTTGCGCCATATCTGATCTGATCTGTCGTCAGTCCCCGAGCATACATACAACAGAACCGTCTAATCAGAGAACTCTATTTCACTGATCTGCAGAAAATACCACAGAGTATCAGAACTTTTAGAAGGATCTAAAAGAACTCAAAACAGAAATATGGCCTGACACAAAACACTCAGAAAGGCCTGCTTATTCCGAACCAAAATTTGAAATACCACAGGTCACCAAGCAGATGGCAAACAACTGAGCAGCCAGTCCATCAACACCATAAAACGCCATGAAAACAGACGTTCCTCGTCCCCCTGCCCTAAACGCTGAAGCAACCTGGAGGATCATAGAAGCGCACAGTGGAAACCAGTCGAATGGCTCCAGAGTGCTAATAACAAAAGCCCCTCCCCCTCCGATCACCCCCCACCCCCCCACCTTGTAAAACACATCTTCTCTGCTCTATTTGGATGTCAAATCCAAAACGCAACAAAAAATAAAATAGCATCGCAGCGGTACGCCTTTAAAAAGAAACTACCTTATTTCTAAACCAAATGACCTGGGCTTGCATGACGGGCAAATCATGAATAATGCTTTTCAATATGAGGTCAATATCTGCAGCCTAACGTCTTAAACATCTGCACATTTGTATGTCCTTCGGGACCGAAGACTTTGCCGGTGTCGTGACCTGATAACATCTGCAAATAAGTGAAGGCCTTGCCCACACGGACCAGCCCTGGACGGCCCCCTCTCTTTTCCTCGCTCAAACTTTTCAACACCTCCTCGACACCCCCTTAATAAACATTCCTTCAAACGTGTGCTGTAAAAATCCAAACCCACATTCTGCGTTTTATTAAAAAGTATGCCTCCAGGACATTTTCTTTTTTTTTTCCTCGGTCCAATCTTTGAAGTGTAAGAGGGAGCAGTGTCAGATCCCCTTTGCCCCCCGAAAAAGGTGAAGCCAGAAGATGAACCAAAGATTTCATATGTACTCGTTAAGTGAGTGTGCACGTACACACACACACGCACACACACACACACACACACACACACACACACACACACACACACACACACACACACACATCTGTCTGTAAAAACTTGATTCAGGCTGACAGATTGAAGATGTGCTCATGGTAACATTTTGGATTTAAACAGATTATATTCCGAGCATGATATATTTTTCTGTGAAACATAGAAACTTTTTTTTAAAATATATATTTCTCAACATTAATTGCTCTTGTCATGATCATGATAGTGGTTATTGTTTACAGGTCAGAAAGTTTTGTTTTCTCCTAACCTGTGTTTTGATTGGTCACAGTTATATTGCTGTTATATTGCTTTATCCATTTATTGGCATGGATAACAAGGCTGCACCTGGAATGGTCAGTGTGACATATGTTGGTACATCCCAACCTGCTAAGAGAACGCATAATAAGTGGATAATAGATGGAAAACGACTAATCTAATTTATATTTTACATTCTATTTCTGCGTTTTCTTTGCCGTTTGTAAAAAAAACCCTCATTATCATTGTTATGATCAGAGTCAGACCTAGTTTTGTGTCAATGTCTGCATGTGTGTGTGTATGTGTACAGTATGTGAGTGTATGTTTGTTTGCGTGTGAGTGTGTGTGTGTGTGGGCGCGTCTGTGTGTGTGTGTGTATATATATATATATGTGTATGTGTATGTGTGTGTGTGTGTGTGTGTGTGTGTGCATGCATCTGCGTGCATCTGCGTTTCTATGTGTGTATGTGTGTGTGTGTGTGTGTATAAGTGCTGTACTCACGACCAGGCTCTGTGTGCAACAGTGGCAGCAGTGGCAGCAGCAACAGCATCCCCAGGATTAATTTAGCCTGAGCAACATCTCCCAGCCACTCTTTCACAACTCCCCCACCCGAGGGTGACCCTCAGCCAAAGCCCTTCACTCCCCAACCACATTCCTGTCCACATCGCCAGTTTGTCATCTCCCAAATATTCTCACGGAACCCGGAGCTGGGGAGTGAGAGAAGGAGAGCAAGAGAGAGAGAGAGAGAGGGTGAGAGACACACACACACACACACACACACACACACCGACACACACACAGAGGGTATTAGTATGAGAGGGGGGAGAAACGACAGACTGAAAGCAAGAAATTACATCGCATCCAGTGGGAGAGATTGACCTAAGTGGTTGACAGGAAGAAAAAATAAACAAGTTCCCGGACAGAAGAGAGTGAGAGAGAAGGGGGGGTAGAGAAGAGAGGGAGAGAAGGGGGGGATGAAAAAAGAAAACGAGTTGGTCTCCATCATCACTGCAGCTGTTTTCCCATGGAGAGACCAATGTGTTTAACAGCATGTTCAACAGAGACAGAGCCCAACAGTGTGTGTGTGTGTGTGTGTGTGTGTGTGTGTGTACGGAGGAGCGTCTGCTATTGACAAACATGGCACATGCCTACACTTCCTTAATAGGCCCAATTAAAAAGCATCCCCTTGGAGCAGTCAGTAAACACAACAATTAGCATACGGACCAAAACAACTGTTTGTTTTATGGTACAAAGACAAGCAACAGTGATTGATCACTGGTTTAAAAATGGCTACCGACGTGATGGTTTAAAAAAGAGCACGGGCATCAGTGATAGCACGCAGGGCTAGCAGCTTGACTCTTAGTATGTACGAGAGGGGGCTATTCTAAGCAGTCTTATAGACAGTGTATGAGAGGGGTATATTCTAAGCAGTCCTATGGAGAGTGTTTGTCTTTGTTTCACCTATTGTCAGCGCACATCCTTGTCAGGGAGAATGACAGCGCGCCCTCGGAATGCATAAAACGGCATGAAAGCCTCGAGTGAACTGTTCTTGAACCCGCCACAACCGCTTCGATTTTTTTCTTTTTTACCCTCTTCCTCCTCCTCGTCTTCTTCTTCTTCTTCTTCTTTTTTAACCTCCCTCGTTTTTTTTTTTTTTCTTTTTTTTTTCTTTTTCAAGCGTGATCAAAAGTTCAGAAACCTGTGTGTTTTGTATTCATGGCGGAGGGGAACTTTGAAAACCTCCCCGGATTAAAGGCGCGAGGAGTCATGACAGTCAGTCAGCTAAAGCAGAGGTGAGCGGAGAGGCGAATCCTGCGGACGGCCGTCGGTCGGTCGGTCGGTCGGTCGAGAAAAAAGAACGAGCGAGAGAAGAGAGAAAAAAAGACAGAAAAGAAGAAAAAAAATTTATTAGTGAAGTCATCATCAGGACTCCACCTGACTCCACCATCATCAGTAATTCCTCTGAACTGTAAACCCAACACCTCCACGTCTGCAGTCTCCATCTTCTTAACGACCAGAAGGACAATTACTGCAAGTATGATCGTAATACTCATCACCATCATCCTTGTGATGAAGCAAGGGGCATCATTTATGGGGGAGGGGAGCCCCCCCTCAATCAAAAAACAATCAAAACCAGCTAATACAACCCCCCCAATCATCTTACATATTAACTGTTATAGAACATGAAGAAGTGGTCCCTACCCCGCTCAGTGTTTAACCCAAAGTAGCGCCCCTCTGATGAAGTCACAGATACTTGATTATGGCCGACGCCGAGAAGCGATTGAGATGAATGACACCTGAGCTAACCACTGAGCTCTTGCAGAGACACAGCAAGAAACTAGCTATTCCCATATGACATGATGAACGTTTTTTTTGCATTTTTTCGCCCTAAGGCACAACATCGTGTCTGCCATGTCGGCATGACATCCGCAAAACGTGTGCATCTGTGTGTGAAACGCTTTTTTTTCTTCTTTTTTTTTTAATAAAAGCTCTCATGCTTATGCTCGCTCGACAAAAACATCAACATCCAGTTGAGAGGAAAGTGGAAATGAAAGGGAGTGTGTGTGTGTGTTTGTGTGTGTGTGTGTGTGTGGGGGGGGGGGGGATATGGGGGGGCGTGCAGCAGTACCACGTCTGGGACTTCACTCTGCCTACCTTTCTCCCTCTCCGGCCCTCTATCTTCTTTATTGCCCCCTGACACCCCTAACCTGCCCCCCCCCCCTCCACCCCTCCAACCCCCTCTCACCCGTCCCCGACGCTGGGGCCAGTGTGGGGCTCATTATTCGCTGTGAGGTGGCACTCGCTCAATGCCCCCGCGGGGTCCTGGAGTGTGTTCTCCAGCCGGCCTCAACAGCCCTCGTCACAACACTCGGGCCACAAGCACCTCTCCACTCAATGAGCCACGGATCCCCAGCTGGGAGGGCCATTGATTCCCTACCGCCCACCACCACCACCCCCAAACCTCCGCCGCCACCTCCACAGACTCCATCACCACCACCACCACCAACCCCCAACCTCCAACCGGGGCCTGACTGTGGCCCCAGTACCGCCCCCCCCCCCCCCCCCCCTGCTGAGAGGGGAGGGGATGGGTGGAGTGAGTGGGGAGGCCCCCGCCCATTACACCCACCGGGGGTGTGTCTGTGTGTGGTGGGGTGTGTGTGTGTGTGCGTGGGGGGGGGCTAGCAGGTGTAAACACCCACTTACTTCTCTCCAGTCGAATGAGCAGCCAAGACCCCAGGTAGTCATGGAGAGTGCCTCATAGGAATTGAGAAATGA
>NC_085009.1:12580665-12598165 GCF_963854185.1 Sardina pilchardus | reverse complement strand
AACATGGCTCCCTTATCAGTGGCTTGCCAGGGAGCCGCGCCATAACGATGACGTATTGTCCCTGCGAGTAACATTGAGTATATAACAAGATTCCCAGACGTGACAAACACCACCCTGGAGGAGTTCCGCTCCACATGCCCCCCCTCATGCGCCAGGGGTTGGGCCAACAAATGGACTCCAGTGCCCGTCCGGCACACACACAGATCACACACACACACACACACGCTAATGCCCAGGGGACCTGGCTGCCCGACCCTGTGGAACACAGAATATGGTAGAAACACAAGTCTCTGTAAGAGCTACTGTACGACTATATTGTTCCCTTTTCTCTTAGTCTATGGCTTCGGTGAATCTAATTATACAATTCCAGAGGGGTGTGTGCTTGTGTGCTTCGTATGCACCAGGTTTATGATATATTAAGAGATTTCTTTTTGCATTAGGCCATCACATGGGCCATGCTCATATACAGTATATGACATATCTATCGCTTTCTCTCTCTCTCTCTCTCTCTATATATATATATATATACTGTATATATATATATATATATATACAGTGAGGAGAAAATGTATTTGATACCATGCTAAAGTTGCCTAAAAAGAGGAATATAAAATCGTCATTTGACAATTGATCTTAATGTCTTAATTCAAAAATTGAGTAAAAATAAAACCGCTAAGTACGCCAATTTTCTTTGTGATGGAAGAATGTTTCGTAAATAAATAAATGTTGTTCCTAAATGCTAGGGGGAAGTAAGTATTTGACCCCCAATGTAACCCTATGGGAATTCAACACATAGGGTTAACATAGGGGCGGGCAGATTTTTATTTTTTAAGGCCAGCTATTTTATGGATTCAGGATATTATGCATCCTGATAAAGTTCCCTTGGCCGTTGGAATTAAGATAGCCCCACATCATTACATACCCTTTACCATAGCTAGAGATTGGCATGGTGCTTTTTCCAGTAGGCCTATTAGCCTGTTTGATGCTCATTGAGCTCAATGCAAATCAAACAGGCTAATAGGCCTACTGGAAAAAGCACCATGCCAATCTCTAGCTATGGTGAAGGGTATGTGATGATGTGGGGCTATTTTAATTTCAAAGGCCAAGGGAAATTTATCGGGATGCATAATATCCTAGATCCATGAAATAGCTGGCCTTTAAAAATAAAAATCTGCCTGCCCCTATGTTAACCCTATGTGTTAAATTCCCATAGGGTTACATAGGGGGTCAAATACTTCCTTCCCCTAGCATTTAAGGAAAACATTTATCTATTTACGATACATTCTTCAATCACAAAGAAAATTGGTGTCCTTGGCGGTTTGATTTGTACTAATTTTTTGAGTTAAGGCATTAAGATCAATTGTCAAATGATGATTTTATATTCCTGTTTTAGCAGGGTATCAAATACATGTGCTCCTCACTGTATATATATACATACAGTATGTATATGTATATATACTGTATATATATAGAGAGATATATATAGTATACAGTATATAGATATAGATACATACATACAAACTGTATATACACACACACACACATATATATATATATATATATATATATATATATATATATATACTGTATATAAAGGGATGCGCACTAGTTAAGTGGTGAACTGGGGAGGTGTTCTATCACTGGCGCTGGTTAGGAGGCCATGTGTCCCTGGGCACCTCCTCTAGAGCTCAAGAGTGAAACTTTTTTAGCGAGGGGGCAGGCTGGGAAACAGCACATCTATTTCTCAGAGCAGCCAGGTCTCTCAGGAGCCCCCACGCTGCTGAGGAAACCGCTTCAGGGGTTGCTAAGCACCACCAGTGGGGATTTAGCAATGCACATTTCCAACCGTTTTTTTTTCTTTTCTTTTCTTTTTTTTCTTCTTTCTTTCGTTCTTTTTCTTTTTTTTTCTGTTCCATCTACATTTTCAAATGCTCCCATTGCTGGTATGGAATGCGATACTGTGTCATATTGGAAAGTAAGGTGCATACTGCAGTCCTCTTTTCATGTTATGAGTTTTATAATCCACATAATGGGTAATGTGATGATTGCAAAATGATGACGATGATGATGGTGATTAGCCTTATTATTCATTTTATTATTATTATTATTATTATTATTATTCTTTTATTATTATTGAGAGGAGCATGTTTGTAACCCCGATCCTTACTGCTTCTCGTCTTCAGGCGGCTTCGCTGTCAGCAGCGCTCTCTGGCAAGGTCAGCTCTGCTCTGTTTACTTTTAGACCATTATTTAGCCTCAGGGGCTTTGAAAGCATCCTGCAAAACCTCACTCCGACGAAAAAAAAAAAAACGACAGAAAATAGGGGGAAAGAAAAACACACAGCAATGATGTGAAGCACGAGAAAAAGAAGAGAGAAAAAAACGAGAGAGAAAAGAAGAGAGAGAGAAAAAAAAAGAGAGAGAGGGAGAGGCCATGCAGTCAAAAAGCCTGAGAAAATTATTAGGAGGAATAGCTGTGGAAAGTTATGGACTGCCGAGAGAGCTGTGCGAGTGTGTGCGAGTGTGTGAGAGCGAGAACCTCTGCGAGACCCTCCTGACAGCCTGGAACCCCCTTCCGCTCCGCTCCCGCAGTCATTTCCTGTTTATATTTATGAATTCCGCGGATGACAAATATGACCTGTGTGAATTCAGCCCTGCTTCGGCTTTACATCTCTCTTACTATTAAAGTTCAGACTGAACGTCTTTTGGCATATTTATTTTGTCATCTTTAAGAGATGAAAACAAGTCAATAAACAACAATGTAGTCCACAATTAGTCTGTCTTGTCTCGACGCTGAATAATCCCCTATAGAACAAAAAGCTTAAATCTCATCACAATATTTAGCAGAAATAATAGTTGGTTATAGTTGGGCTGTTGTGGTAGAATGCAAACATGCTTGTGCTGGAGTAGGCCATCAATAACCACTATCTTTAGCAGGACACGCTTCCCCCCTAGCCAGACTAATGATTTATTTCCTCTTATATGAGACCGATCCCTATCAGATTGATGAATGCCCCGACCAATCATGTTCCAGCAAAAACTCTAGCATGTACATACAGCGCTGAGCAATGATGAACGGTGGCCGTCTCGGTTATTTATGCAGCCGAGGGGGCCCTCCGCTGAGATCGCGGCCCAACACCGCAGCCCCTCGCCTGGCCGTAGGTGGTCTCGGCTCCCCCCCCCCCGCTCTCTCCTGCTTGCCTCCCCACGCACGGCTGGAGGAGAGAGGGGCGCCCCATCCCTCGTTGGCTCTCTCCTCCTTCGCAGGACGGTGCGTCTCTGTCTGTCTGCACGTCTGGTTAAGCTCTTGCCGCAGAGTCATCTGTGGGACGTGGACGAGGGAGCGTCCTGGGAGCGTCCTGCACAGCTGACCTCCGCAGCAGCAGCAGCCTCCTCCGCGCACTCAGGCACACTGGAGCGCATGTACACACACACACACACACACACACACACACACATCAACACACACACTCTCTCACACACACACACACACACACACACAGACATCAACACACACACACACTCTCTCTCACACACACACACACACATACCCACACACACACACACACACACACTAACACACACACACACACACACACACACACACACACACACACACACACACACACACACACACACACACACACACACACACACACACACACCGTCTCTCTCTTCTCTTCTCTCTCCAAGATCTACTGTATATAAAAAATGTCCGCCACCGTAGAGTAACTTTTGTAGGAAGCCTCAACAGTATTTTGCTCCCAGAAAAAGCCAAAACACACAGTATAAAACACGCTCACACCACTAGAGTCGGGGAGACCATACTGCACACACACACACACACACACACACACACACTGACACACAGCCCTACAGTAGATGGCTTGCTCTAGAGCACATGTACACACGCACACACACGCACACACACACACACACACACGCACACACGCACACACACACGCACACGCACAAGCACACACACACACACATACACACACACACACACACACACACACACACACTGACACACCGCCCTACAGTAGACGCCCGGCTCGCCCTGGCCGACGCAGGAAAGGCCAGAGGTGACCCCTCGCGGGCTGCTGTCCACACAGCGAAGCGCTGCGGCATGTTGGTTTATTTTCTCTGGATAATGAGGGACACCTTCCTCTTGAACTTTAACGGCTCCTCCGTCTGATGTTAGTCTGGGAGAACTGCCACGAGGGAGCCCGGCTCTTTTACGAGCGCACTCTGCTTTCTCATCCCTCTTTTGTTTTTCTTTCGGTCGCCTTTTCATTTTTTCCTCTCTCTCTCTTTCTCTCTCTCTCGGTTTCTCTCTCTCTCTCTCTCTCTCTCTCGGTCTGTCTTGCTCCTTCCTGTTCCACACATTTTGGATGGGTCTGAAGATGAGACGGAAAATGGGTTGCAAGCACATGGAATGTCGGAGGGGCTGAGAAGGAAAGAGGGAGAGAGAGAGAGAGAGAGAGAGAGAGAGAGAGAGAGAAAGAGGGGGGGAGAGAGAGAGAGAGAGAAAGAGGAGGGGGGAGTTTGAGTTGCCAGCTTAGGAGTTTAGGATGCACTGCACCAGTGAAGACAGGCTAGTAAATGTCATGTTCCTTCAGACAGACCGCAGAGATTGAGAACAGACTCGCAGCGCGCGCCTACACACACACACACACACACACACACACACACAGACACACAGTCACATACTTATGCTTACATATGCTCAGACCGACACACACACACACACACACACACACACACACGCACACACGCACACACACTCATACAGACACACACACACACACACACGCACACAGACACACATACACGCGCACACACACTCACACAGGTGTTCCAATGGACCCGGCATAGTTTTCGCGACATGCCAGGCTCGAGGGTCTGGGAAGTGAATTGGCCCGGGCGGGAGAGCGTTTAATTGCGAGGGCTCCGTCCCAAACTGTTGAGCAGACGCGCAGGGGTCTAGCGCACTGGCTGTCTAAACCAAAGTGACAGTTATAGGCCCCTCTCGGCCCGGGGAGAAGAAAAAAAGCACACACTAAGCTATTTCCTGTTGTGTCCCATTTCTCAGTAGGAGTGTATTCCCATGCATTTGATACACCCCTATTAACCATGCACTCTTGAGTCCAGTCCATAACTCCTCTGGTGGATAAAATTTACTGCGGACAGACGCATTAGAGGACGCTCCATACCTCCGTACGTTCGTCCCCCTCCTCCCTCTCTCTCTCTCTCTCTCTCTCTCTCTCTCTCTCTCTCTCTTGCCGCACAGGTCCCACGATGCAATTCTTCATAAACTGCCCCAGTAAACTGCATGGCTGACTAATGTTATTGTAGGGGGAGGCCGAGCAGGAGGACTCTCTATCTCTTTCTGTCTCTGTGTCTCAGAGGCGACCCGGCGTCTTGGCTCCGGTCTGCAGTGAAACGTCAGTGGTCCCGGGACGGCTGCAGCGGGTTTTTAAGTAAGTACAGTAATAGACTAATCGGATTGCTCCAAGTGTTGTAAAGAAGATCAGGTATCACCAATCAGAAAGTGTCTAAACATCGACTCCATCAGTATGTCACACTATGTACAATAAAGTAGGCCTACTGTGTCTGTACTATACAGGTGCATTTTTGAAGAATTGTTATAAATTAATTATTTTTTTAAAAAAGAAAGAAAAGCTGTAGGCCCACAGGAAGCAGGGTTTTACATCATCCTCTGACTCCTCCATTTGATCCATCAGAGGCCTCCCTCGTTTTGTGGCACATCTCATCTGGGGTACATTTCAACAAAAGTTAGCTCCGTCGTTGCCAAAGCACCATGGTACAATGCAACTTCCACTCAAACAACGACCTTGTAACACCTGTGTCTAGAAAAGTGGTGTTGTTTGGTCGAAGTTCCATTGTTCAAACTCTGCAGTGTCAATGACATCAAGCTATACGTTCATGGTAAAAAAATAGTCCTGCACAGTTAGAGTGTATATAAAGCTACATCATACATAGGCTAGAGGCTGAGAATGCACAACCAAGTCATAATCAATGGAAGAAAATGTTCATGTCGTGTTCCAAAATGTTCTTAATTACATCCTCTGCTCAAACCCAGGCGAGAATAAGTGGATGTTGTGGACGCAGCTGTGTCTGAGCACCATTACACTTGGTTGTTCCACAGCTGCAAGATGAATGAAAGTAAGTGTAAACCGTTATAAGTTAAATACTCTGTTGGACGGTATCAAGCTAATACAGTGACAGCCGTGAAATATATTGGAACGGCGCTGCAACGACTACTCTTGACCTGTCGTTCCAAGTTCCAACCACCAAACTTTCTGCCCATGTTTGGATTCAGAGCTGGAACTACTCTTTTTAGAAACACCAAACATGACAGTTCTAGCTCTAAAGATTGCGTCGGAGGTTAAACAGCTACCCTCTCTAAAAACTCAACCCTGATCGGATCTGTGGATCAAAGTGTTAACATCGCTACTGTTAAGGTAACACACTCTTACATAATATACTTGGTTGCGTTCGTAAATTGCCACTTTGAGCGCTCCGAGCACACTTTGAAGCTTTCAAACCGTTCATAAATTCGGAGCATGGATGGAATTACTGTTGGCTTATTCAGAGTCACACTCTCGGAGCATACAGAGCCTAGTCTTGGCACTTCAGCAGAAAGGACGTGTGACGTCACACAGATTGAAAGAGTGCTATGCTAACGAGAATAGATGGTAACATCGTAGCAGGCTAGTGCTAGCGCTAGAACATTTTCGAGTTGACATTACATGCTAACTTTTGCTAAAAAAAGATTATTTAGTAGGTTAAAATAATTTCTCACACAGTGTTCCTCATCATCACTGTCAAGAAGCTCTAGTGGAAGAAGCGCATTAGTGGAATTGAGTTCTGAATGATACATTAAACGCTGTTTCACAAGTGCTGTATGGCGCCCGTATTGTAAACCACACTGTCTGTAAACCCGAATAACCGTTCGTAAACTCTTGGGGAGTTGGAACGCTCGTCTTTTTCCGAACTTCATGGCACTATTCTATTTTCTGAGTGTCAGAATGAATTCATGAACGCACCCCTAACTGTGTGCAATGCGAGTGAGTGTTTGCGACAAATCAGTTTGACAACATTGTTTTCAGTCGGAATGTCCCAACTGAACGTGACAGCTCGGCGCGACAGCTCAACGTTTTAGGCAGAACTTTTGTTGGACAGCCCTTTTCTAAATTATGATGCAATAGACCAGCATGTTTAATGGATTCAGTGTTGACAGAGAGCACTCAATGCTGCGCCACAGTCTGATGCTCGAACGCAGTTAGCATAAGCTGTTCTGGGTTCGGGTTTATTCCACTGTGCAGAGCGGAGTATGTGTTTTTGGAAATCTCCAAGAGACCGGGACTTCCTGTCTTTACTTATTTGTTTTACCTGCCTGTCTGTCACCTGTTTAACCACATACAATCACCTGTGATTAGTTAAAACATAACCTTTAACCTGTAGCCATAACCTATGACACGTAGAGGTAGAAACGTACACTTTAATAACATTAAGTGTCACATGCTCTGATGCTGGAGTACTTAACCCTGCTCCTCCCTGAATGCAGGGTATCTCACACCTGATTGGAATCAGAATTTGTTTTTATTTATTTATTTATTAAAAAAATATATATATATATTTATTTCAAAGCTTTTGATTGGTTTAATCATATGTGTTGAGTTAATCAAGGGTTCACAGACAAGTTCAATCAATCACAGAGAACAAGGACAGATGGAAAACTTGCAGTGCAGGAGTCTCCAAGAGCAGACGCAGAGCCCAGTGGGGATACGGCAACGATTATTATGTGCAATAACAATGTATAGAAATATGAAATAACCGATTGACGGAGAACGACTATAGCATGTATAGGCACCACAGAAGAAGTGCTTGCTGACTTACTGTAACATGCTAATTTTGTATCAAATAGAATTCAGTGCTGCACGTATGCTGATGCTAGTATTACTGAAACCGTAAATGAGTTTTTTCAAATCTATAATGCCTCTATACAGACGCCTGCTAAATATGTCAGGAGTTGAGGGCTGGGAGCGATGGAGGGGGTTTAAATGTGATCCTGCCATTGTGTGTCCCCTGGCCTATACTCCTTTAAGGCCACCAGGCTTGCCTTCACAGAGCCAATATTCATTGTGCATTTGTAAAGTACGATCCGAGGAAGCTCCCATTGTTCATTCCAACCAGTATCATTCTGTTACACTGATATACCATCACTCCGATACACTCCTGGGGGCTCTCTTTCTCTCTCACTCTCTCTCTCTCCCCATCACTCTCTCTCTCTCTCTCCATCATGCTTTCTGCTTTCATACTTCTCTTCCTCTTTCCTTGAGGAGGAACAAAGCATGACTTTAGCCCTGTCTTGATCCCTGCACGTTTTAAGCAGATAGTTCAGCCAGGATTAATATTCCGTGGCACTTTGATGTCAAAGAGCTACGTTGTGCGCACACACACACACACACACACGCACACAAAAAGGCAAGAGATGGGGGCAGGAAAAAGAGACTGAACGGAAAAAAAATGGAACGACTGAAAAGAAACGGGAAAGAATAGAAAAGAGAGAAAGGATGGAGAAGGTGGCGGGATTGTGTGATGGATTCCCACTTGGCAGTGGCGGGGGGCCCAGATATATAATCTCACGCACACGCGGCGAGATCACATGGCCCGCCCCCGTTCCCTAACCCGGGCTTGGCAGCCGTGGCACCAGAGGATGCCCTTGCGAAACTGGCACCGTGGCTGCTCTCTGCTCTCTCTCTCTCTCTTCGGCGTGCCACGTGCGTGCCACTCTGGTTAGCAGGCAGAGGATGGCGGGGGGTGGGGGGGAGGGGGGGGTCACCAGCCGGGCACCCGCGGTGGCATCGTCAAGAGAGGAGGTTGCGTGATTGGTCATCAATTGGTCACATTTTGATTAAACAATCAGTCAAACGCTGCCATGTATTGCAGAGGGGTGGAGTGGGGATGGGGGTCGGGGGTTGGAGAGGTGGGTAAAGTAAGCCATCCAGAGCAGAGTGGAGGCTCGGGGGATGAGAGAGAGAGAGAGAGAGAGGGGAGAGAAGCAGGAGAGAGAGAGGGAAAGGGAAAGAGAGAGAGAAAGAGAGGGGGAAGAAGCAGGAGAGAGAAGGAAAAAGAGAGAGAGAAGGGGAAGACGCAGGAGAGAGAGAGGAAAAGGGAAAGAGAGAGAGAAAGAGAGGGGGAAGAAGCAGGAGAGAGGGAAAGGGAAAGAGAGAGAGAAAGAGAGGGGAAGAAGCAGGAGAGAGAGGGAAAAAGAGAGAGAGAGGGGGGAAGAAGCTGGAATGCCAAAGGTGAGAGCATGTGGTGGGCAAGAGGCGCCCGTAATCTGCCCCTGATGAGGGCAAAGGCAGCCGTAATGACATTAGAGCGGCATGGATCAGCGTATCTGACAGCCGCACATTTGTGCCCCCGAGGAGACGCTCCAGCTAATTGGGATCTGCCAACGAGAGCAGGCTCCAGAGGTGCCTATATGTGTGGGGACATGCGTGTTTGTGTTTGTGTGTGTGTGTGTGTGTGTGACAGAGGGAGGGAGGGGTGGGGGAGCATGTGTGCCAGCGTGTGTGTGTCATAGTGTTTGCAACAACAAAGAACACGTTATCTCATGTTATCTATATTTTATTAATAATAGCCACTTTGCATGCATGGTAACTTGCTTGTGTGGCTGTAAGTACACAAACACACGCACACACACCTGTGTGTTGTTGTGTGTGTGTGTGTGTGAGAGAGAATGTGGAAGAGAGAGTAGAGGGCTTGAGAGTGGAATTCATTGCCTGCAGCTACAGCATGTGTCTGAAAGCATTTTGGTTTGTGCGCATCTTCCTGCTGGAGCTGCATCCAGCGTGCAGCGCAGCACAGGGCGCAGGTGTGCTGTTATGCTGGGCGTGGCGTTTTTGAAGGAGTTAGGGGGATGCATGTGTGTGTGTTTGTGTGTGTAGATGTGTGTGTGTGTGTGTGTGTTTGTGTGTGTGTGTGCGTGTGTATGTTTGTGTGTGTAGAGGTGTCTGTGTATGTGTATGTATATGTGTGTGGTTTTGTGTGTGTGTATGTGTATGTGTAGCACGTGTGTGTGTGTGTGTGAGTGACGTTGATCTGTTTAGTGTCCATCTTCTGTCAGCTTTCAGTGGTCATTAAAAGTGTGGGTGTTATCTTCCACCGCAGCCCAGATTCACTGACGAGGCAGCTTGGTGAGCGTTGTGTGTGTGCGTGCGTGCGTGTGTGTGTGTGTGTGTGTGTGCAGGTAACGCGGCCCCCTTATCAGCCTGCCTGATTGCCTCCGCGCTCTCAATCTGCTTGACGTTTGCATCTCAATCAGTCTTTAAATAATCTGCTCTTTCGCTCGCTCACTCGCTCACTCTCTTCTCCGTCAGAAGGCCGACCTGCAGAGAGGGGGATAGAGAGAGAGGGGGATAGAAGGATAGAGAGAGAGAGGGAGGGAGGGGAGGCAGAGGGGAATATCATAATACAGAGCCTCTGTGCCCGCCAAACAAAACAAAACAAGTCAAAAACAAACAAACAAACAAACAAACAAACAAACAAGCCGAAAAACGGGCGGCTCTCTGCTCTAACTCGGCTGCCGTCTGATGTCTTGTCAAAGGAACCCTTTTCAAGCCAAAAATGGCTACCGCAGTTTGGAGCTCCAGATCCCCTCAATCAGCGGGGTGACAAGCTGGTAAATGAACATATCTGTTTACCTGGGCAGCGGGTGATATTGCACTTACGGGCTCACTTGATCAGGTTTGCCAAACGATTTGATGTGGTTTTTAGTTTCAAGAGTTTTTCCACATGCAAAGACGATGATTATTTGAAGATGGAAGCCACACACACACACACACACACACACACACACACACGCCACACATCTCACCTTTTCTGTCGAGCCGAGCCAAGGAGAGGAGAGGAAAGGAGAGAAGGGAGGTGGGGGGGGGAGAAAGTGTAATTTGCATGTTCCAAAATAAAGAGTGTCACTGTTGTGTTGTGCCAGATGTCTATCACAATTTAGAGATGGTGTCAGTTTGAACTTGGCAGGGAAGGGGGGGTAAAAAAAACAAAAAAAACAAGCAGTCGTCGCTGCCAAGCACATGCCAGAAATGTAAAAAATCAAACCTCCCACTCAGCCTCCCCCTCAGCTCCCCCCCCCTCCCTTCCCCCCCCCCCCTCGAAACAGGAATAGACTGTCAGCTCTATTTATCCGTGGCTGGTTTTGTGGGGAGAGGAGAGGGGAGGGCGACAACGGCTTGCGCCACACGCTCTTAACTGTGTGTTGACTTGGCGGTTGGGGGCAGGTGTCAGGGGAATGAATAATTAATATGAAGTGCATGGGAGAGTTTCTTGGGGGGGGGGGGGGGGTTCTTTTCTTTCTTTCTTTCTTTCTTGCTTGCTTTTTCTTTCGCTTTTCTTTCTTTCATTTGCTTTGTCTGACTCAGGTTGTGTGCACTTGGCACCACACCTGGCAAAGACTAAATCCGTCTTATTTGGGATATAATTATTCTTGTGCATCTTTAGATCAGGGATAAAAACAACAACAACAACACATTATGGATGGATGCACAGTGTTCAGACACACACACACACACACACACACACACACACACACACACACACACACACACACACGCATGGCATGTTGGCACAGAGACAAAGGCAGTGAACTGAAGCCTTTAAAGTGGCGTTCCCTGTGGCCTGGCGGCTGCACGGGGCTTTTGAATGTGAGAATATGAGAATATGAGCGGCCCCATTTGTGAACGTGAGAGACAGGAAAGCCTCCCTCGCTCATGCCAGCATGGGGAAGTCGCATTCTATTATATTGATATTCCATCATTCTGGCTCCTCCCAAGGCACCTTACCTCTCTCTCTCTCTCTCTCTCTCTCTCTCTCTCTCTTTCTTTATCTCTCTCTCTCTCTCACTTCCTCTGTTTCTCCCTTTCTCTCTCTCTTTTCTTTCTCTCTCTTGCTCACTCCTTCTGTCTCTCACTTTCTCTCTCTCTTTACCTCTCTCACATTCTCTCTCTCACACACTCATGCTATTTCTCTCTCTCTTTTCTCTCATCTTTTTCACTTTCAATCTTTTCCTCTCACCCCCCTGCACTCTCTCTCTCTTTCACTCACCCTATTTCTCTTTCCCTCTCTCTTTCACTCTCACTCTTTCTCCTTTCCCTCTCTCCCCCCTTTCTTCTCCTCCTTGCCTGCTTGCTGAACAGGAAGTTCTTGGTGGTGATTATGGATGTCCCGTGTGAGGAAGGTGCTGGAGGTGGCGGTGGTGGAGGTGGAGGTGGAGGTGGAGGTGGTGGTGGCAGCGGGCCTGTCACCCGGGGCTGCCTTTGTGTGCGGAGGGGAGGGGAGGGAGGGGGGGGGGGGGGGAATGGGACAGTTCCTGGCTGGCGCAGGAAAGGTCAGAGGCAGCCGGTGTGAACTCATTGTCAGCTCATTGCTCCTCAACCCAATGGATCATGTTTAACGTATTGAGTCTGACCTGGGGAGGAAAAGAAAAAAAACATAATAAATGAACGACTCTTCTTCTGACTTGGAGTATGGAGAAGACGTAACTGGTTACACATGGTGGTTATAAATCACCTATCATGACTACATTCTCCTTGTTTATGTGCTCCATCTGTAAGGCCCTTTATACTGTAGGCCTAATATATAACAATCTAATTCAATTTGATCTATTTACTATATATAGAGCCATTAATATGGTCTCAAGGGGCAATACAAACATTGAATAGGACCCAGCTCCTAAAAAGGGAAAACACTTTCACATAGTCTTATGTTATGGTTGATTATACACATTGGAAATTGTTTGTTTAGGCAAAAAGTTTACTTTATTATTGATAGGGTAAGGTTGGGATTCTCTTATTGTTATTTTTAGGAATATATATTTAGTATTTTCTTCAGTCTTCCCTTGTAAGGAGTGTGTAAGGATAACCACAGACAGTAGACTTCAATTTATAAAATAAAATCAGAATCATACACTGAATTTCACAGAAATCCACCACCTTAGATGGCCCTGAATTGCTAACAAAGCGAACGGGAAAATCATTTGGGTGCTGCATGGGACCCGTATGGAATAAAGCCCTGAGGCTCCACAATGTACTATAATACAGATTTCACTTTCCTTGAACAATCTGCTGGCATGTGAATGATCAGTCACTGACAAGCTGGCTAATTTCCATGAACTGGCCTGCTGATTTCTCTTTCTTGCTTCAGCTTTGAGGCAACAGCCTGGAATGTGCCACTGAGGAGATCAGTGTTGTGGCTTTGTCAGCTCGTGAGACAGGGGCTTTCAGTGGAGAGAATGTAACAGCACTGTAATAATTCACATCTCTTTTTCCGTCGTGCGCGCACACACACACACACACACACACACACACACACACACAGAGACATACACACATGCACACAAACACACACACACACACACACACACACACAACCCATACACACGCGCACCCACACACACACACACGCACACACACACAGTCGCTGCTGATGCCAAAATCCTGACAAACTGTCTGATAATCTCAACCATAACAGAATCATTAGCCGTCCGCCTGTTTGCATGAGTTTGATGGAGAAGGTCCAAGAGCACCTATTACTATCACAGTGAGGCAAATGAAAGCTCATATCATTTCTTCGTGAACATCTATCAGGGTTTTTTTTTTTATTTTTTTATCACATTACAGTAATTAATCAAATAATTGCTAATATGTGGTTTGTTTTTTATGATCTCATTCTTGAAAATTAGATATTACATCCAAATGAGGCACAATGAATTGAAACTGATGCACCAATTGCATCTATGAATCATATAATGTAGTTGCAACACTATTCTGTATCAATAAAGTCATTACATAATGTTTAATTAATGATGAATAGAGCATCGCTTATGCCACAACACTGAATTGAATGACGATAGTGATTATACTGTATGTAAGCAGTACTTTTTACACATCTGAACTCCACAGCACGAGTTAGGCTATCCCTTGAGTTATCATGACCGTGAGAATCTGATCTACAGTATACGCTGCAGACACCAAGAGTCAGACACTGTCCCATGAGGAAGGCACTGTGTGTGGTGTCCTCAGTAGACAGGACAGGGCCATTGATGGCTAAAGTGGGATGTCAATACCCTCTTATGGCAGCGGCCATCACACCTGCAGAGTCCTGTCAATACCAATGAGAGGGTGCCAATACCTCTACTGGAGCAAAGCCCCCCCCCCCCCCTCCAGTGAGTTGGCCATAGCTGTCCACTGTGTCTGATCTGTGATCTTTGACTAACACTTATTGGAGAGGCACACTGTTGAGAGACAAAGTCCACTGTTAAAGGTAAACAATTCTGAAAATCCAGACTCTGTTCATCTAGAAAGATTAAGGGGTCTGGCCATGAATATGGCCCATGAAGTCACACACAAAACAGGGGTGTGAAGAACAATTCGCAGAATTTCATAAAAGTGCACAGGATTGGAATAATGGACTGTACCTTTAACGGCAGTAGTTCTGTAAAAAAAAAAAAAAAGTGTTCTGGATTACAGTAGAACTATGGACTGTACAGTACCTTTAACTTCTGTAGTCCTGTAAAAAAGTGCACTGGATTACAGTAGAATCACGGACTGTACCTTTAATGGCAGCAGTCCTATAAAGGATCACAAATTGAATAGTTTGATAGTTCATTGCGATGTCGAACAATAGCTCCTATAAATCCTTCCAACCGAGGGATTTGGGCTGTATCCTGCTATTACAGTTTCTCCCATCGCTCTGTTTTGAATGAAAATGACTTACAGACCGATAGTTTAAGTGTTTCACCCTGAAAAAAAAAGCCTCTAATGCCAACAACAGGGGCAGTTCATCATTACAAATAAGCCACGACTGTGACAACAACCCACGCAGCAGCGAACTTTTCAGCAACATGAGGAGTCATTTATATGTCAGTGAAGCAATCTCTCACATCAAGAAAAGAGCATGTGGTTTGAGATATTATGGGTTAGTTAGAAATGTTGTTCCCTCGTTCTTGTTGTTGTAATATGTCCATTGAAGCTCATTAATTCTCTTCCTCGGCAGAGCTTCCAAAATAAACCGAAGGAAATACACTAATGCGGCTTTCCAGTGACCACGCATCCAAAAAAAAAAAAAAAAAAAAAAATGAAGGTGGGTTCTTGTGCTCTGGAGGTTCTCTGGAGGTTTGGCTGAAACCATTGCTGTGGTTTTCAGGCTCCCATGAAGCCACGGCAAACAGGAAGTGACCCGTGTGAAATGAGATACGTCAGGAAACAGGGATGGAGGGCATCTTCACAGCCAGTCACTCACCCCCTCCTTACCCGTGTGACAATAGCGCTGAGGACAGGCGGATGTTATTCTGCCCGTGTGCGTAACCTAGACCCCGATCTGCACTTGTAGACACACACGTGTGCACCACACGCACAGACACACACACACACACACACATACACACACACACACATATACATAGACAAACACATATGCACACACACGCACACACACACACATAACATACATACGCACATACACGCACACACACACATAGACATAGACAAACACATATGCACACACGCGCACACACACTTTCTCTCTCTCTCTCTCTCACACACACACACACACACACACACACACATACACACACAGAAAACACACACAGCCCCAGATAGACAAACACACATACACAACACACACACACACACACACACACACACACACACACACACACACACACACACACAACACACACACACGCACACACACAACACATACACACACACACACGTATAAACAAGCTGCTCTAAGGCCGGGGATGATGAAGTGACCCCTGACCCCTTGGTAGCCACATCGCTCCCATCGTGCCCTTGTCTCCAGGGCAGTCAGGGGAGGTGCCTGACGGAGGAAGATAAAACAGACTTCAGTACATCTTTATCTACCCCCCCCCCCCCCCCACACACACACACACACACACACACACTAACATTCACATTCATTCTGCTCTTGAAAGAAAGTGAGTGGAACATGGCATTCACTTTCTGCGCGCCGGGTATGTGTTTGTCTGAGTTTGTATATGTTATGTGTTATAGGTTATGTGTTTCATGATGTGTGTGTGTGTGTGTGTGTGTGTGTGCGTGTGTGCGTGTGTGTGTGCTTGTGTATATACATGTGGGTGTGTGTGTGCGCGTGTATGTGCGTGTGCATGTGGGTGTGTGCGTGTGTTTCTGCTTATGTGTGTGTCTGTGTGTGTGTGTGTGTGTGTGTGTGTATGCATGTGTGTGTGTATGTGTGTGCGTGCATGTGTGTGTATGTGTGCGTGTATGCATGTGTGTGTGTGTGTGTGTGTGTGTGTGAAGTGTAGGGGGAGCCTGAGGGAAGTACGTGTAATAGAGTGCGTATAGCACACATTCGCTGTGCCTCCTGTTCCCCCAGCTGTACTAACATGGCTTGGCTGTTGACTGTAAACACAGCTGCAGGCCAGAGGAGCTTGACATGGTCAAGACCTACACACACACACACACACACACACACACACGCACAAAGTCTCTCTCTCTCTCTCTCCTTCTCTCACACACACACACACACACGTTCCTACGCACAGACATGCACGCACACTCATGGTCTTTTACCCAAAGGAATACTCTGTAGCATGCGCAATTAATTAACCATTTAATGTTGGCCTAAAGAAACACACTTATATTACTTAGAGCTGTCATCCACAGGACTTCAGATAGACATTTATTAACATCCAGAGTGGCACCCACAACCTGTCTGTCTTCAGTGTATATACACAGTATGTATGAGTGTATGTACAGTATATCCCTTCCTTTTCATTGCCCACCTCTTTAGATAAACCTCTGCATTGTCCATGCACCTATATGTTTTGTGCCCTTGTCTTTGTGACTTGTCTTGTGTTTGTTGTACCTATGTAATAAATCTGTAAAGCATTTTGAGCGTTTAGAAAAGCTCTATAAAACAAATAAATTGTTACTATTATCATTATTATTATTATTATTATTATTATAATTAGTAGTAGTAATAGTATTATTATTATTATTATTATTATTATTATATATTTTGTCTGTGTGCATATATATATGAATGCATATGTCTATGTATGCACATTATCCACCTCTGTGTGTCTGTATCTGCCTGTGTGTAGTGGTTGGTCAGTTGAGCGGTGGGTCTGTCCAGTTGTCTGTGTGTGTGTATCCCAGTCCAAACCCCACAGGAGAGATCAGGACCCACAGCTGCCTCTCTGAGGTCAGGCCCAAGAGCACGGGGTCAGGCCGAGCGAGCACACAGACGTGAGAGTTCCCCGGGGGGTCAAAGGTCGCCGTGGAGGACTCATGTGCGTGGTGCGAAAGGTTACATGTCACTCTGGTGGGCGCCCTGGTGGACTCGACGGCTGCTCATGCTTTAAAAAAAAGACAAAAAAAAAAAAGTCCCATGCTGCTCCACTTCTG
>NC_085009.1:12538165-12570665 GCF_963854185.1 Sardina pilchardus | reverse complement strand
GCTTGCCCGCCCCGCCCCGTCTTGTGGCACTGCCCTGTGAAATGCCCCATAAACAGCGGGCACACGTGGCGCGCCCCAACAGCAAGCTTAGCTCGGGCGGGAGAGGAGCGGAGGAGGAGGAGGCAGAGGCAGAGGAGGAGGAGGTGGTGGTGGTGGTGGTGGTGGAGGAGGAGGAGGCGCAAGCCCGCTGGAGTTAATGACTCGTCATGATTCACCGTGATTCACTGAGGCGCTCTCTCTCTCTCTCCGCGCGTCCCTTCCCTGACCAGGCAGCTCCGGAGTGTGAAAGGGAAAAAAAAAGACGGATGAAGCGGATGAAACAGGGAGGCTGTCGACTGTGTTTAAATGCGGAGCATATGGTGGTGCTCTAAGAGTTCTGGTTTTTCAGACAATTGCGGCGAGCGCAAAACACTGTTATTATTGTCTTCCACACCATATGGAGTCAGAACTGTCAACAGAGCCCAGGCCAAACGCGTGCTGTAATGCAGTGGTGTGCTGAGAAAGACCTCGTTGACCCCATCAAAAGATTGTGTGACAGAACAAAGCTATAAAAAAATAAGTAAAAAGAAAAAAAAAAACTGTCAGTGCTTTTCATAAACAAACGAGTCATTAGTGTCTGCTTGCATTTTAGCATTGTCTTTTCTATCTCACTGAGATGCATTTTAGCATTGTCTTTTCTATCTCACTGAGATGCATTTTAGCATTGTCTTTTCTATCTCACTGAGATGAAAAAGCTTTGATGTGGACAACCTCGATCAAGAATACTCTGTAGATGTAAGTAGATTTCTTCTTTTGGTCATTAACAATTTTATAATCGTGTTATAATCTATGGACTCTTTATATAAAAACTGACAGATAAATGACAAGATATGCTAAGCTAGCACATTAGCAGAAATTATTGATCAGAACTGAATCACATTGTACACTCGTTATGGTCAGATTTACTCTGGACTTCCTGAGAAGACTGTCTTCACATTCTCTAAAAAGCTTTTGAATTGAATCCTCAGAATTCCAGTGGTCACTGAAATACTGTATCACATTAAGTAACAGGAACACACTATACGGGAGTAAATCCATAGTAATCCATAGTAATCTAAGGAGTGAGGCTGCCAATATGGCTGCTCGCAAAGTTTTCACATCACAATCCCGAGTCCTATTCCAGTGGTCACTGAAATATCATACAGCACTAAAGAGACAGTCTATCTGCTTTATCCATTGCTTGCTGTTGAAAAGATGAAGACAGAAAGGCACCTGTAGTTCTTTATTTCTCCCTGTTCATTTTAACTTTCACTTGGTTGGGGGGGGGGGGGGGGGCAGTAGTTTGGGAATGACTGAGAGGTCTGTTCTGAAAGACTGCATGGTGAAAAGTGGATTGCTGGAGGAGAGCTCGGGCCAGATTTATCCCCATTTTCCCTCCTCGTCGTCTGTGGCTTCATCATTTGGCATTAGTATTACTGGACCTGAAGGTCAGCTGGAGGAAACCATTTGGAGTGTTTTTTTTCGGGGCGGCTTCAAGCGTGGTGGAGCCTGTGTACCTTTCCTTAAGACCATTATATACCCGTTTAGAAAAAACATCAGTTGGGGGGCTTCAGCTTACACACACACACACACACACACACACACACACACACACACACACACACACACACACACACAGACACACACAGACACACACACACACACACACACACACACACACACACACACACAGACACGCACACACACACACACACACACACACACACACACACACACAGACACACACAGACACACACACACACACACACACACACACACACACACACACACACACACACACACACACACAGCACTTAAATCACCACTAATATCACCACCCCTTGTTGCTGTTGCCCGCCCGACTGCCCCGTGGGCACGAGGAATGCAGCAGGTTGTGGAGTTCAAGTCCTGCAGCCGTGGCTTGAGCGAGGAGGCAAACAGCTGCCCCTAATCACTCCAGAGAGGCCCTCTCTGCCCCCCCCCCTCCACCCCCCACTCCTCCACCACTCCTCCACCAGCCCTCCACCCACGCCACCCCCCATCGAGCTGGAATCCCGAATTTCCTGCCCCCAGATCAAATGGCAGGGCCAGCCCCAGTGGCCTGCTTTGATATACGGACACCCATCTCGCGGCAGCTCTGCCTCACCAGGGGGAATTTACGCTTGACAACACACTCCGTGTCACCTCCGGGCCCACACCACACACATACACACACACACACGCACACGCACATATACACACACACACACACACACAACACTGGGCCGCTTTGAGAGGCCTGCCCAGGAGTTATATATTAAATTTGTTCACATGATGATATTGTTTCGTGGGGGGTGAAGGATGGAAGGGTGTGTGTGTGTGTGTGTGTGTGTGTATGTGTGTGTGTGTGTGTTGGGGGGAGCTTGGGGCAGAGGGGGAGTGAAGAGGCCACTTAGAGTTGGATTGCACTCTGGATTTTTCAATTATGTGCTTCATTTCACCCCGGTGGTGTTGCTTTACCTCCTCTGGCTCAAGGGCAGCAGGGGGCAAAAGGCCTGGAAATACCCCCCTCAAACTACCCCTCCCCCACCCCACACCCCCCCCTTTATCAATCCTGCTCCGATATCTGCCCCGATGGTCACTCGGCCTAATTACCACGAGCACCAAACTTCCCACCGGTCCCTGCCCGGAGTTACTTTATCTTTCAGCTCGCAGAAACGTAGCCCATTAAACATCAATGTCAAGAACTCCGATAAGGGTGCGCGTGCTGTTCCGACAAACTTGGGAATTTATTGAACAGTAGGGCCACTGAAACTCATTCCCCGGGTAAACATGTGTGCCAGATTACGCCACGTCCGTATAAGTGCTCAATTGGCAATATGTCAGTGTGTAGGCCCTTACACTTGAAATAACACAAATAACGTGAGCCCCGCAAAGCCCTCCAGCTGTAACAAAAACAAAAGGTGGGATCTGGGGTTTCAAGAATGCCCTGTTGCTTGTTAGTGAGACTAGGGCTTTGCGGATGATTGACATGTATGGCAGTATGCGACCGTGTGTGTGTGTGTGTGTGTGTGTGAGTGTGTGTGTGTGTGTGTGTGTGTGTGTGTGTGTGTGTGTGTGTGTGTGTGTGTGTGTGTGTGCATGTGTGAGTGTGTGTGTGTGAGAGAGTGTGTTTGTGTGTGTGTGTGTGTGTGTGTGTGTGTGTGTGTGTGTGTAGTAGTCTGTGTAGCTATGAGGAAAGGGGGGCTTTATTGGATTATTTGCAAGGTAATAAGGAGAGGCTCTCCACAGAGGGCATGGAGATTATACGGGTTTAGCTGGTTGACCCTCTGGCCAGGCGGGTAGGTGGCACAGTAATGCCCAGCCATCCAGGCCTCCTCGCCTGGCAGGAGGTCTGACCGAGAGGAATTGAAAGTGTACGCGGTGCACATATAAAGCTTTAAGCCTCAGCCACAAAGTGGCGAAGTGGGGTCGAGCTGAGCACAGTGGCACTGAACCGTTTTGTTTGTCAGTGTCATGTTATGTTTACGTGTACTTCTGGCTGCACATGTGAGAGCAGTTAGAGTTATATTGATTCAACGTTAAGTCTCATTTTCTGTTTTCATTTGTCGTGCAGCAGTAAATACATCTTGACATCATTTTTTGGGGGGGGAAGATTTTGTCTGAAAATGTCGTATTAAACATTATTCTGAAACCTGACTTCGCACTCAACCCCTGCTCTCGCTCAAGCATCAGTGCGTCGAATGAAAATGATGAAATTTGAAGATAGTGACCCTAGTGCATCATCCTACAAATCTTATGGCTTTACAACGTTCTGTCAGATAAACAAGGCTTAAACGTGTTTGAGCGAAAACTCACCAAACCTGCTCCTCTCTCCGTTATCATGGCTGTAAGTACATTGCTGTGACCTGTCCTACCCTTAACATTATCACTCAGGCTAAGTCTGTAGTCCCAGAAAACCGCGTGAGCTTGCTAACTCATCCATATAAGAACATACGGACCCCTCCTACTAAACGCTTAGGGAGGGAAAAAAGACCCAAACGGGCCTCAACAATGCCCACAGTCACTGCCATGATTTAATGGCTGGGCTTTGTCAGAGCGGGGTGTCATTAAAGTAATTCATAGCTCACTGTTTTGGACGGCTTTTGTCAGTTAATCAGATAGCTTTTCTTCTTCTCTCCCCCCCCCCCCTCTCTCTCCCCCTCTCTCCGTGTTAAGAAAGAGGAGCATTTGGGGTGGCAGCCCGGCCGGCGTATTGTTGTGCGAGCGTATAGCGGCGGCGGCGGTGGTGGTGGTGGCGCTAGCAGGTCGTGTATTGGCTGCGGTGGAGTGTGGGAATGGGGCCTTAAATGACTCCCCCTCTGGAGCCCCAGGGAACGAAGGGGTGGCCAGGCCACAGTTTAGACCCACAGGAGGAGAGAGGGGGGAGGAGAGGAGAAGAGAGGAGGGAATGAGAGAGGAGGAGAGGAGAGAAGGAGAGGAGAGAAGGAAACAGGAGGAGAGGAAGAGCGGAGAAGACAGGAGGGAAGCAGGAGAGAGGAGAAGAGAGAGAAAAGCATGAGAGAGGAGAAGGGAGGAGAGGAGCGGAGAGAAGGAAATAGGAGGAGGGGGGAGGGCTGGGTGGCAGAGTAGAGGGAGAAAGGGAGAACCTGTCGCGTCTTTTTCCTTGTCTTTCTTTCTTTCTTTCATACACACACACACACACACACAACCACATGCAGAGATGTATTCACATGCATTCATGCACACACAAACAAACACACACACACCCTCTACAATCTTTATCTGTCTCTTTATCACAAATACACACACACACACTCCTGCTCTCTCTCTCCCTCTCTCCCTCCTTCTCTCTCTCTCTCCCTCCCTCTCTCTCTCTCCACCTTCCCTGGCCCCTCTTGAGCTGCTGCTAATGGCATAAATCAGAGTAATAAAGTGCCACCGCATTCACTCGGATGCGGCGCGGCGAGCGAGGTGACCACGCGCTGACCCCTCCGCCTTGGCCTCTCCTCTGACCCCGGCGGCCGGGTTCAAACGGTCAACTACAGGTCATCATCAGAGAGCGTTAAGAGGCATTAGGATTAGGGGCATTTCTTTGACGGGCATCGCAGCGGAGAGGAGAGGAAGAGAGGAGAGGAGCTGAGAGGAGAGGGGAGGAGAGGAGAGGAGAGGAGCGGAGAGGAGGGGCAGGCTGTCTTATATGTCTGCTGCAGTCGGACCTATTACGGTTGTGCCGAGGGTAATTGGCGGCAATTTCCATTTAAAGTGCGATTTCAAAGGGAGTTAGTGACATTCACCAGATGACCCCTCACTCATCTGGACCCATTTCTTGCCCTTCGAAACCTTCAGCTGACTTCCCCCTTCTGGAAGTTTCTAAGGGTGATGTTTTTTAGGGTTTTTTTTAAAGGTCGGACCTGGTTTTAGTCTTACTAGGGCGCGAGCGGCTTCCCTGTGATCTCGCCCTCGCCCGTTCGCCCCCTCTCGTGCCCCTTCTTCGGCTGCCAGGTGCGACGTACACGCACGAGCCCGAGAGGCTTCATCGCAGACGCCAACAGCTGTCAGCTACGTCCCGTGCTGTGGTCACGTCTGCTCACTACAGTGCACAGTGCCCAGGTGACCTGCTGTGAAAACGATGTCCAGACTGAGAGGCACGTGGGATCCATAACGTTTTTTTTCGGGGGGGAGAGTTTATACGTCCGTGCAGGTGGAACAAGACCATTTAATATGTGCCCACTTTCTGTCTGTTTGGTAATGGTTTGCGTATTTCACGGCGGACGGTATAAATTCAACCTTGGGGTAATCTATTGGCCTTTCCATGCGTTCTGAAATATAGCGATCATTTGGGATGGAGCTGTGACTCTTGGATGACCTGCTGGAAGCCATGTGTTTGTGTTTACGTTTTGACCATGTGCTTTTGTTTACGTTTTGTTTGCCAGGTGCTTGGGTTTGTTGCTTTGTGCTCCAGGTCCCCCGCCCATCACCTGTTCACTGATTACCTGATCTGCCTGATCCTCTTTGTCGTCTGTCTGTCTAATTGGTCTGTTTTAGTCCTGTTTTTTAATTATTGCCCTGTCAGCTCAATGTGTTTCCCTGTTTGCATTTGCAGCCAGTTTGCAAGCACTCTGATTTTTGTCTGCTCATTTCTTTGTACTTTTTTTGGTCTCTGCCTAAGTACTGGATTCTATCTCAGAACCTGCTCCCTGTATATTGGCTTCTTGCCTGTTTTTTTTCTCAATAAAAACTCTTTTGCTAGTAAAGTTCCCATTGCTGGTACAGTCTGTCCTCTGTCTTAGGAGAGTCCATGTCTCAGCATGACATGAGCACTATCCCCTCCGTCGGTCCCCACTAATAGGACATCAGCTGATTAAGTCCCATTCTAAATTACTCTACATTTAAAATGCACCTCGGTGCAGGGGTCACCGATGATAGGCTAAAACCACTTGAGATTAGCGGGAGCATGGGTTCATCACTGGGGCGGTGGTAGCGTAGTGGGAGGAGAAGCTGGGATAGCTGCAGTAGCCTGGAAAGTTGTGGGTTCAATTTGTGATCAAGTTGTTCCAGGGGCAATGTAATCCCTCGTAATACAATTGACATAAGTCACTTTGGATTAAAGTGCTAAATGAATGGTGGGTATGGCCTGTCATTAAAACGTTTGACTTTCAAACACCTGTGGATCCAGGACCAAGCATCTCTGATGAGCAGTGCACATCAGTGATCTGTGTCCTCGTGTCCTTCTCACTTAACACACCTGACTGACTGTAGAGTATGTTGCATGATTTTATGAAAGTATGATGTATTGCAACATCGAAACAAGTCAAATTTGTAGTTTCTCATGTCTCATTTCTTTGAACTACAGATAGCCTACGCTACCCGATTTGGTGAAGTTACATAGTGCGGTTATAGCCGATAGATGGCCGCGAAGTGAAAGCAGAACTGCCGTTCACCCGGTTACGAGTTGATGAATGGCTGAAATGATTTTGGAAACATTATTTTAATGTACGAAAAACTCTTTAGTGTTGCTTTAATTGGCAAACCTCAGCTCACCTCCGTCACCGTAGAATGAAACTATTTGGGTCTATGTGTGAGAAAGTGTGGAGGTGTGTGTGTGTGTGTGTGTGTGTACACATTCAGTATTGGCATGCATGCATTCACCTATTTACATTCACACATTCCACATGTGTGGATTCCACTTAAACAGCCAACAGCACCCTGTTGCTGATGACATCTGGCACGCTGCCATGCGAGCTGATAAGCGCAGAAAGCGCGCGCGCGAGAGAGAGAGCGAACGACCGCGCGGCTGCCAGAGAGCAGATGAAACGAACAGATAGAGAAGGACAGAAGAAGAAGAAAAAAAGAAAGAGAAGAAGGAGGAGGATGAGAGCAGGATGAAGAGTGGATAGCAACAGCGGCGGTGGTGTTAGCAGTTGCAGTGTTAGCGTAGCGTTGATAGCGGTAGCAGTGTTAGCGGTAGCGTTGATAGCGGTAGCAGTGTTAGCGGTAGCGGTGGTATCCGTGTTAGCATTAGCGGCAGCGAGTGGCTGTCCTGGCAGGGCCCTGGCTCCGGCTCCACTGACACGACTTTAATCAGCTCTAATCTTCTTATCGGCCTCCCGGGGCACCGTTCAGCCTAAAGTGCTTAACGGAATGCAGGCACCCGTAAGAGGCTGCCACTCTCCAGCAGAAGGTAGGGTGCGGAGGCCCGCTTAATCTGATTAATTAAAATATTATATATATAACACACACACACACACACACATTTTTACATGCACCCTTATGTCCACTCCCACACCTGTGCACAAGCATGGATATAAACACATATTCATATATAATCCAATATACTGTATACAGACCATACACAGTCACAATCAGGTGCATATATATACTGTATATATACAGTTTATGTATGTTTTCAGAAATATGGCACAGGTACTGATTTTATGGGAACACCAAACATTAGCTTTAATGCAATATATGGCTATGACATTATGTTCTACATTGCTAATAAGGATTCTACATCAGTGAAAAGAGACCATGCCACCAGTGATATCATTTGGTGTCCATCTTGTAATCGGCATCTATGTCCTGAGATAACCTCTGGAATCCCATCTAACAAGGACAGAGACTGGTATTAGGTCAACTCTCACTTGCCAAGACTGTCTCTTAATGCAGATTGAGATTCATTACAATAAGACACACCATATCACCTGAGACAGGTGACCTGATACCTGAGTATGCATTGCCCGTGACCTACCCATTTCGCATGGTTATGTGATTATGTATATGCTGTGTGTGTGTGTGTGTGTGTGTGTGTGTGTGTGTGTGTATATATATGTATAGAGAGAGAGAGAGAGAGAGAGAGAGAGAGAGAGATGGATAGATAGTATATCACACCATACAGTATACACATATTGCCTCCCTCTGAGGTGTGATCCATTTATTTATCTCTGGTACTTTCTCCCTCATCATTGTGATGTTTTTTCTCAAATCAAATGTGTTTCATCATATGTTATTGCATTAGACACATTGAGTGCACGGCGCATCATTATTTTCACGAGTGTGAAATATTGTTTGTTTGGCTCAAGGGTCATGTGGTTCAGCCTGTGTCAGATCATCTTTTATTTCCTCTACAAGCTGCGGCTAATGACAGGCTGCCTCTGGCCACAGACCTCTCTCTCTCTCCCTCTCGCTTTCTTTCTCTCCCTCCCTCTCTGTCTCTCTCTACGTGCCCCTCTCTAACTCTCTCGCACTCGCTCTCCAATCAATACTCGGGACATTGATCTACACACACGGTCTTCTGCTGACTTTAAGAGGAGGATTAAGTGTCTGACATGCTCGTGTGTGTGTGTGTGTGTGTGTCTGAGTCTGAGGGCATGAGCGAGTGTTTGTGTGTTTGAGCTAAAGTGTCTGTGTCTTTCTGTGTGTCTGTGTGTGTGTGTGTGTGTGTGTGTCTGTCGTCTGCACTCGTGTCCCTAAGAGCATTGCATTGTAAAACCTGTAAATAAATGCTGCTCCGCTCCCCTCCTTGAGTGGATGTAGCCCTGGCCCTGGGAGTTCACGACCTCTGTCTGAGTGTCACCAGCGAAAAAGGTCCGGAGGGGGGGTCAGACAGTGATCCCCTCTCCGTCTGTGGCGCGCCCCGGCGTGGCCCGCAGATAACCTCTCGGCAGGCCGTTTAAAAGGAGAGACCACGGGAGAGATGGGGGGGGAGGGGGTGGGATTAGCGGCCCTGAGCGCCGCTAGCAGCTGGTTGGCTACGCGCGGGTGGCTGTTATCTAGCCAGGCCAGTATTAATAGCAACCTGTATTCACAACGCGTTCCCCCCTGAAAATGGAGGATGAGCTCTTTGACCTGCCGGGCTTAGGGGTGGAGGGGGGGAGAGAGAGGGAGAGAGAGCGAGGGAGGGAGGGAGGGAGAGAGGGAGCGGAGGGGTGCGGAGAACAGGTGTGGACATGACAGAGGCGAGGAGGACAGGGGAGGACGACGCGAAGAAAAAAGGATCGCGTTTGTGTCCTTTCCCTTGCTCGCTTCTTCTTGCCCTGTGTGTCTTTAGTGTTCTGTATCGACGGAACCAAAAGTACACGCTAAACTGAGGTACCGGAAGTACACAGTGAAAGTGCATCTCTTGTCAACAGCTTAACCTCTTCTAATAGGCAAAACATTTAGCATGACGCAATACAAACATGTGAATATATTCCGTTTTTTTTTTTCTCTCTCTTTTTTTTCCCCGTAATTTGTTAGCTATTTGTAACGAGCCGTTAGCCGTCTCTTGTCAGCTTGTTTATTGGGACGCCTGCCTGCTGAGTGACCTCTCTGCGTCCAGTTTTTTCAGGGTCACCCGCCAAAGCGCGCCGTCCTCCCCGCCAGTTTGTTTATCTCTGACAGGAGTTTATCTGTCCCTTAACCATTCCTCTCACCCTTTGTTTGCCAGACCGCCTGTGGCCCACCACTCGCAGGATTAGTGCTTTTCGCAGGCACACCCAACCCCCCCCCCCCCCCCCCCACCTCCCGCCCCGCCACACACACACACACACACACAGGGAGACACACACATACACACACACACACACACACACACACACACACAGGGAGACACACACACACACACACACACACCCTCTGGGCTAATCCAGCTGGAGGATATTCTGTTTACTTTTCACACCGATTCTGATTTATGGTCTACTTGACCTGAGTCACAGAACTAAACAAGGTTGTCCGTCGCACTGTTTCTCCTTCCCTGAATGTTTTCTTTTTCTTTTTTTTTCTCTTCTGAGTGACACTGCATGTGTGTGTGTGTGTGTGTGTCTGTGTGTGTGAATCGCCTCACTTTAATTCACTTCATGTGCTATTGTTATTTTCTCCGAGACCTTGGTAGAGGCCAAGGTTTCAAGACAATGTTCAGTTTCATTTGAAATATTTTCTCTCAGTAAGCTACAAGACACACTGGCCAAGAGTATAATTGTCCACATTTGACAGTGAAAAAGAAGGAAGATGTCCTTTACTAGAGAGACAAATACAGCCACATTTTCCCACCAAAAATGCAATCAAAGGTTTGTACTGTATGTATATTTATCTCACCTTTTTTGCCTCCCCCCCAACAACAGCAACAACAACAACAACAACAGTTACTGAGCCTTCAGCAATACTGTAAACCCAAAAAAAACTCAGATGGCCTCAACTCAAAAAATGAAATAAATAAACAAAGAAAATAAAAATAATGACGGTGTCATGGCAGCAACTCTCCAGCTTCCCCTCGGTCCTCGCGGTGGTCTGAATCACGCTGGCGTGAGGGCCACTTTCTCGGCGGGAGAGCGCGGCGGTGTCGGTGTCAGAGCCGCGGCCTCGGACAAGCCCCTGCTGTCGCGCCTCATCACAGGTCAGCCTGCCGCGGCAAGGGCGGCCACGGGACTCTGCTTAGCATACCTCCGCTCCGCTCCGCTCCGCGCCACCCAGCACCCGCCACACCACCACAGGGCCCGAGTGTCCGCCACGCAGGGGGGGTGGGGTGAGGTCCCCTCCTTGCCCCCCCAACACACACACACACACATACACACACACACTCACACACACACACACACTTGCACACACACTTGAACACAAATGCCCCCCTCCTGTTTCTGTCGGCATGAGTCACTCGCCCCAAGGTCGTCACACGCACACACACATCACACACTCAAACACGCACACACACACACACACACACACACGCACACACACACACACCAGCAGCTCTGCAGCACCCCCCCCACCCTCTCCTCACGCCTGGTGCAGAGGGGTCTGTGCTCCGGCTCTGACCCGACATGCGCCGCCACGGACCCTGTGGCATCTCACAGGGGTAAACACAAGGTCCGGGGGATGAAAGCCTTTCCAGGCCTCTCTCTCTCTCTCTCTCTTTCTCTCTCTCTCTCTCTCTTTCTCTCCTCCCCTTTCCCCAACCCCTCACAGCTTGCGATAACTGTACACGTGTAGTAAGGGAGGGGGGGGGGAGTGCGATAACTGGAAATTGGATGTGTCTGCCAGCCAGTTGTGAAGCTTTTTTTTTTCTTTCTCTCTCAAAGAAGAAAAAAAAGCGAGAGACAGAGTGAGAGAAGGACTTTAAATGCCCCACATTTTATCACACTACGAATATATAAATATATAAATAAATAAATAAAAATATAAAAACTCTCTATAAAAGATAAGCAGAACACGGAATACACACACATAGCCCCTGCTCCTCTTAGTTCTCCGCGAGGTGTTTGTATTTCTGTCTGTTTCGCGGCGGGCCAAAGGTTTGATCCGTTACAGAACCGGCCGCGGATGCCATGGGCCGACGGAACCCGGCGTTTGAAGAACCCGATAGGGCCGGCGGGCGGGGGCATTTGAAGACATCGGCGGAGCACCTTTAAACACTTCCACGTTGTCTCCTCGTTCCTCCTGCTGCTGCTGCCCCTCCCCACCTATCCACCCCTAACCCCCCCCCCCCCCCACCCCCCCTCGTCCGTCTCGGTCCAGAATCAGCCAAACAAAAAGGAATGTGCGCGCGTGGAGGGAGAGTCGGCGAAGCCCACTGGCAGCGGCCTATCAGAAGGTAATCAGCGCTAATAGGAACATAATAGGGAGCAGGAGGCCTTCACTCAGGGAAGATGCATCATCATCTCAGACAGAACGCAGACGCTCTGACCCCCATGCTCCCTCCGCCACTCACAGCAGCCTCGGAGAGAGAGAGAGAGAGAGAGAGAGAGAGAGAGAGAGAGAGAGAGAGAGAGAGAGGGAGGGAGAGAGAGAGAGGAAGAGAGAGAGGGAGGTAGAGAATGAGGGAGAGAGAGAGGAAGAGAGAGAGGGAGGGAGAGAATGAGGGAGAGAGGGAGACACCAGGAATTTCCCCTTGGACTTGTTCTCCCCATTTTTTTCCCTTGTTCCCCCCCTCTCTCTTTCTTTTTTTCTCTTGTTTCCCCCCCTCTCTCTCTCTTTCCCATTTTTCTTTCTCTGCCTCTCTGGTCGGCTCTGGGATCATTTGTCTTGCAGATTGCGAGTTATTCCATGGTTTCCTGAGAGAGGGTTTGCGGCTGTGGTGATGGCACTTTAAAGCCGGTGAAAAAAAAAGAGAGGAGGAACAGAGAGAAAGAGAGAGAGAGAGAGAGAGAGCAGCATAATGAGTCTTATGAATCTGTGTGTTTTTCTAGTTACAGGTCACGCTTTGCAAGCTCAAACAGTCCGCGCATTATTTTAAGGAGACGACTTTTTCAGAGATGGTTTGGCCCGACGCGCGAGCATTGTCAGACACAGGCTGTAAGATGGCTGGTGTTCTAATAAATCACTCCAACGCCATGTGTTTTCATTTAGCCCCTCTCCAGAACAACAAACAGTGTGTTTGACTCTGTGACTCAGAGCGCACAGGGAGCAGCATTGTCCTCTCGTGATGTAAGTGAACGCTGCTATTATCTTCCGTCGCTAAGTCAACCACCATAAGGCTCTCTCAAGTACCCGCTAAAACCTTGTTTGTGGCCGACCGTCTTTACCTTGACATTGCCACGCAAAAAAAGATGCATTTTTTTCTTCCCATAAGCATGAAGCGGACTTAAAAAAAAAAAAAAAAGCATTTAGGATGTTGAACGCGACTTTGTTCAAAAGCTATCTAAAAAAAGCTATAGCAAACAAAAAAACTAAAAAAAATGTCAGCCGCCCTAGCAAAGGGTTAAAACCGCAGTCCTCGAAGTGCAGAGAGGGGTCACAGGACTGTATGTTAACGAACTCACACATGCGAGCGCTCTGCTGATCTGCGAAGCATCCAGCGAACACGTCCGCTGACAGGCCTCGGCTGCTCCGCCGTAGCTGCTCGCTCTCTCTTTCTGGCCCGCGCTTTGTAAACAAAGCCTCCTTTTGTTGAGGCCGGCGTGTCAGAGTGCCCCAGCCCAAGAGGGGCAAGGTTAGGGGACTAGAGTGCGGCAGCGGGCGGGCGGGCGGGAGGGAGGGAGGGATGGAGGGAGGTGGGGGTAAGGAGGGATGGGAAGGGAGGGCGAGAGGCAGCTGGAGAGCTGGAGGTCTGGGTAATTGCACTTCGCCGGAGTTTTTCTTCTTTTTTTTTTTGCCCCCTCTCCACTCCCCTACTCCCCCCCCCCCCCCCCCCCCCCTTTTTGATCTCCAAGGTGTCCAGACCCACTAAGAGGAGAACGTGCCATGCAGAGGAATGCAGCAGTTTATCTGGAGGTCAGAGAGAGAGAGAGAGAGAGAGAGAGAGAGAGAGAGAGAGTGAGGGCGGGAGAAACATACAAAATGACTGTGAAACATAGAGCAGCAGGGGAAAGTGATAGTGTAGGGAAAATAGAAAATAAGCATTTGGTCGTGAAGTGTTGAAAAGTTCCAAAACAAAAGGGGGCAACAGTCAAGCATAAGGGCTCTAAGGATTCTCTCTCTCTCACACACACACACACACACACACACACACGCACATACACACACACACTTGCCCCTCATATCTGCCTCCTCAGCTTTGTGTGGATGCATTCAGCAAAGCTTCCTGTTTCATAAAGCCTAGTTGTTGTGGCTTTCCTTCCCAACGGCTATGGAGGATGTCGTGCTCAGGATAGGACAGGAAAAAGAGAAGGAGCAGAGGGGAGGAAAGAAGAGGAGAAGAGAAAAGGAGCAGGGAGAGAAGAAGAGCAGAAAGGAGAAGAGAGAGTGGAGAGGAGGAGAGAAGAGGGAAAAGGAGGTGCAGAGGAGAAGAGAAGAGGAAAGAAGAGTGCAAAGGAGGAGAGAAGAGGAGAAGAGAGAGTGGAAAGGAGGAGAGAAGAGGAGCAGAGAGGAAAAGAGAACATAGAGAGGAGGAGAGGAGCAGAGAGGAGGAAAGAAGAGTGTAGAGGAGGAGAGAAGAGGAGCAGAGAGGAAAAGAGAACATAGAGAGGAGGAGAGGAGCAGAGAGGAGGAAAGAAGAAGAGTGAAGAGGAGGAGCAGAGAGGAGAGGAGAGGAGTGAGCAGAGCGAGGGGAGCCAAGCGTCTGGTCTGGAGCCGGAGCTCGGCGCTGGCGCAGTGCGGAAGCCTCTTGATTGAGTTTTAACTGCAGGGATCACTCTGCCTCTCCGAGCGCACAGCTCCTTTGAACTCTGCCTGTACTCGCTGCTGCAGAGGATGAACTGGGTTAATCACCATTAATATTTAACACGCTGGAGGAAGAGAAGAAGAAGAAGAGAGAGAGAGAGAGAGAGAGAGAGAGAGAGAAAATAACACTGAGCTGTATCAAAGCCCTGAGACGCATCTTTACACCCCCCCGCTCTTTGCTGTCTGCTCCTTCTATCTCCTCTATACGCTGTGTACACATATAATAGAGTATTAAACATGACGAGCGCTGAGAGAGACAGAGTAAAAAAAGTTTCCTTTGCATCCGGTTGACTTTGTGCGTGTGTGATGTGTGTGGTGTGTAATGTGTGTGTGGTGTGTACTGTGTGTAAAGTGCGTGTGGTTGTGGTGTGTGTTTGTGTGCTGTGTGCATGTGTGTACGGTGTAGTGTGTGTGTGTGTGTGTGTATGTGTGAGATCTTTCTGCTGTATTCCCTTTATGCCATTATGTATATTTGTGGATAAGATCCAAGGTGACACGTCTTCCATCATAGACGATAGTTCCGTATTAGAACGTTAAATTACATGCTGAGATGTTTGTGTGTTTGTGCGAGCGAATGCACCAAAAACAGGGCTAAAGTGAGAGTGCACATATAACAGCGGGGGGGGGGGGGGGGGTTGGGGGGGGGACGTGTTTTCAGAAGCAAAGGTCAAGAGGATGCAGTCGTCTGCCCTGTCAGTTTCGCAAGCAGATTATTTCATAACCGGAGCCGGCAAAGTCAAAGTGCCAGCGCCTGAACCCCTGCTCTCCCGCTCGCTCGCAACGCCCGAGCTCAAACAGCATGCCTAAACACCTGAGCCAACGTGTCACTCTTCAAACAGACTCCGCAAGCAGAGAGAGAGAGAGGGGGGGAGAGAGAGAGAGAGAGAGAGAGCGAGGGCTGGACAGGGGCCAGGACCTGAGCGAAGAGTTACGACGCCGCAGCCGCTGCCGCCGCCGCTGCTTTCGGGAGGAAGACATCAACGGAGTAGTTACAGCGCGATGGGGGCCCCCACTAAGACACCATCCCACTCCTCGACCCCCCCCGACCCCCCTCTCGAGCCGAGCCACAGAAATACGACCCATAAGGCCCCCTCTCTTAAAAAAGGGGAGCCCTTTAATACCCCAGTCGGACAGTTTCATTTCGCGAGCATAACTCACACCAGCGGGGATTTAGGCGCCCACTGCGTGTTCGGAGTATAGCTGACGTCCAGGAGAAGCACGGAGGCGACTCGGCGCTCCTGACCGGCTCCCTTTTTTTTCACCTCCTCGTTTCACCTCCTCGTCCGCTAGCTCCCAGCAGCACGTTCAGATATCCATACGAGGAGGACCTGAGAAACAAAGTGCATTTTTACTTTTTAATTGGCTTTAATGAGCTCTGATGGCTTGAGATATGCGAAAACGAGCGCTTGTTTGTAGCTCTATGTCTGAGCTGATAAAATATTATGGGCCCGACGCAGCACAAGGGAGGGGAAATTTTGGTTCGGAGAGAGAGAAAAAGAGAAAAAGAGAGACAAAGCTGGAAGCAATTTGCGAAGCTACCAAATTAAAGTTATTCAGCGGAGTAATTTAATTACCATTCTTTAAATGTTTGAATGACTCTGACCTCTCAAGTGCTCTAGGGGTCACACAGGTGTGTTTACTTAAGCTAATTTCAGAATCAGTAACATGAAGAAAGCAGCTCAAATCAAACAGCCACGTCCCCCCCCCCTCCATTCTATGCTCATGGCTCCTCAAAAAAACGACTCCCCGTGTTTGTATGGGGAAATTCAATTACTCTTCCCACTGCACCATTAGTGTGTGTGTGTGTGTGTGTGTGTGTGTGTGTGTGTGTGTGTGTGTGTGTGTGTGTGTGTGTGTGTGTTTTAATGAATAAATCTGCTGTAGTTCCTTATTATACCCCAGAGTAAACACTTGAAGGATGGGTTTGACAGGAGATAAGAGTGTGTGTGTGTGTGGGTGGGGAGGGGAGGAGGGGGGCAGAAGGACGGAGAGAAAGAAAAACAGACATGTGGCGAGAACTGACAGGTCTTTTACCCAGCATGCCATGCGTGGTGGCCGGCCTCGGTGAATGGAAACAGGTGTGAGGGGCTGATTGTGTGGTGGGTCCGTGCATGTGTGTATAAGTGTGTGGTGTGTGTGTGTGTGTGTGTTTATGTGTGTGTGTGTGTGTGTGATGCAGGGGCTCTGTGTGGTATGTCTACTGCCTGGCTGATTTGGGTCAATGGAGCACATCTGGTACCAGTCACAACAGAGTGCACACGTCCGTGGCCCCGATCCGCCCTGTGAGGCGCACATCTGGGGGCCTCCCCGAGCCCAGGAGGGGGCCGTGGGAGCTAGGCCTCTCCAGGTGCATCATGAGGGGTGGAGCCGAGGGGCTGGGACAGGGGGGGGGGGCGATGTGGGGGAGATTTGGGTATGATGGACACGGCCTCACTGGGGGGTGGATACTGCATTATATCGCATGAGTAGGTCCCCCCCCCCCACCCCCTTACCACCTAGATAAAACTGGGAGGTTAGGAATGAGTCGGGAGAAAAGCAGTGTTTTTATTTCTCTCTCTCTCTCTCTCTCTCTCTCTCTCTCCCTCCCTACCCATGCTCACTTGCTCTCTGTCACCCACATGACTTTTTGTTTTTTCATTTATTCCCCCACTTCCTGGGCTTTTGTCTTTTCTTTAGCCATACACTTTCCTTCCTTTTGTTTCTCTTCCATTTTCCACAAGTATGACAAGCTACAGCCATCATTTCTCTAGCTGGCACGTCATAAAGACTGCTAGCTATTTTCACAGACCTTTCAAAAAGTAGCTTACACAATGTCAAGGGAGCAGTGGACACAGAGGTCCAGTGATGTATAGTCTACGTGATACGCGGGACTACTCAGTATACCCACTTTAAAAAAGCATTACTATCTCAGTATACTTTCAATAACTAAACTATTATGGTATGCCCACGACATCTGACTAGACTACACCACTGCAGAGGTCTGATCTCATTTAAGAGAAGCCCGATAAAGAGAAGATTGTAGCACCAGTGCTAATGCTAACGCTAGCCCCGCGGTGTCTCTGTGACCAGTGACCAGTAGTGCTAATCTGTCTCTTCTCATTTCCTCACGCTCACGTTTCCATGAAATGGCAGGAAGCTAGTGGCAAAGGTGAAACGTTATGGATAAAGTCCTGGAGTTACCATCATTCTGAAAAAAGTATTAAACGAAGCAGCGACTTATACTTCTTTCATGTCCTGCATGTCTTAATCCTTACGATTAGCATTGGGGTGAGAGGTTGAGGGTAGAGCTGTTTAAAGAACAAAGGCATAGCAAATACTAAGTCTCTCTAGAATGTTTGCTATTCAGGAAATATCCAACTGTGAATATCGAACTAGTTACTTGACATGCAAGAAGGGTAAGCATTTCCTATCTACGATTCTAAGGAGAGTCTATCATACGGCATTATTGTTGACAATATTTTGCTAAAGTGAAACCTACTGTGTCAAAGTGATAATGAGAAAAGTGGACAAGGGTTGGAGTTTTTACCCACAACTTGAATGCTTTTACCAACTGCTAATCAAGATGATAAACGTCACTTTCAGTTGTAATGAAGGATTATACATTTGTTACATTGTAATTACACAATTAAGTAACAATGAAGTAAAGAAGAATGTGGAATGTGGAAAGTACATTTCCTACTTAAATACATAGATTTAGGACAGGATAGGATTAAAGGACATTATAGGCCTACAAAATCATACTGTTAGCCACTGTTTATTAGCATGCTACTGTGCTTAGTTGCAATGTAACAAGGGGCATGGGAGAGTTTCTGTTTCAGTTAATTATATACAGTAAATATGAAGTTAGTATAGTTAATCATATTGTCCTGTAATTGTGAACATAAGTGGTTTTAAGGAATTCCTACATCAAACAGTGGCTTGACACCCAGATGCTAGCTTCAACATTGTCTAAATGGTGCACATTTCTGTTCTGCTACTCTCTATCTGAATTGCCGAGTGTAGTGACATGCACTGTGTATGAGCAGATGTATCAGGGCAGGTGTGTCTGTGTGTGTGTGTGTGTGAGAGAGAGAGAGAGTGCACACACTACACTGCTGTGTCCTTAGGTGCACTTCATGACCCCTGCTGCCCGGTCAGGACGTGCCCTGACTCGTTGAACCCAGTTCACCCAGTGGCACACTGTTCTCTCTTTCTTTCTCTCTCACTCTCTCACACTCTCTGTTTCTCTCTCTCTCTCTCTCTCTCTCTCTCTCTCCTAATCTATGCTGTCAGGGCTGGATGAGCAGACCGCTAATCTCCTACCCACTGTACATGATGATTCCCGCCTTGCCAGGACTCACCAAAAATGAGGTAACACACACACACACACACACACACACACATACACACACACACACACACACACACACACACACACACACAAACACGAGCATGCAAAAACACACACATGATGCACATGCATTACAGTCACCTCCTCCAGGTTTGCAAAAATAAGCGTTTGATCACAGTTTTAATCTGATAGGTTCATGAATATGTGAGATAGGATGTTTTGTGTGTGTGTATGTGTTTACGTGCATGTGTGAGGGCGAGAAAAAGAGAATGTATGCATGTATTCGTGTGTAACAGTTTGACTGGCACATACACGCTTGTGTGAAAACTATCTAGACTAGCACTCACCTAAAAACAAAACAAAAACATTCACAAACTTTATTTTTCCTCTACAATGAATGAGATGCAAACATGCTCTCCATTGTTACGAGGACTGCACAAGAACATTAGCAATCTGCTCTCACATCCAGAAATTATAACCCTCCCACAATCACCCCCCCCCCCCCACTTTTTTGTTACACTTTGTCTTTCCACCCCTCTCCGTGTCATCACTCACTTTGTCTGTTTGCTGTTTGTAGAACATCTAACTGGGGTGAGTGAGTGAGGCTGGCTGACTGCTGCTGCAGTCTTGGGACCACTCAAGTATTGCTCACACACACACACGCACACACACACACACTCATACACACACACACCCCTCCTAAATTAAGACAGCGCGCCGCTGACAGCCAAGCACACAAAAAAACTGCCAGACCGTCCAAGTGGGTGAGAGGCCAGGGCTGTAGTGGTGCTGTTGCGGCGTGAGAGAATGAACACGTCAATTGAGGTGCATCACTTTGGTCTCTAGTGCAAGAGGAAGTGAGGACACAAACAGAGTCGTGTAGTAAAGGTATTTGTGGATTTCACAAGGTCCCTTGCCACAGGTGTATTAATCAAGCACCATGCAGTCTCCATTCATAAACTAATGTGCTTGATTTTATACACCTGTGGACCAGGGACCCGATGAAAGCCAGGAATAATGTAGGAGTTGGAGTGTGCATGATATAGGAGTGGATTACAGGTTATGGGATGCTTCCCATGGGGGATGCCACATGCATTCAAACCCTTATCTTATCACCTACCGCCCAAGCCTCTTACCTTAACTAACCCAACATAACCCTAACCCAGCATAACCCTAACCCAGCATAACCCTAACTCACCCTAACCCAACATAACTCTAAACCAACATACAGTAATTTCCTGTGTGTTAGCCGCCGCATGTATAACCTAAGCTGCAGCACAGTGTCTTACTGTATGCAAGTTAAAAGAAACAAAACCATGTCAATACCATATTAACTGCCCCCATATATTCATAGCTGAAACAAAAATCAGTGTATGAGCTATGGCTAATAGGCTAATTACGGTAACCCTCACCCACCTAACCCAAAACAACCCCATTCCTAATCTACTCTAGCCCTGTTTGATCTGGGGCTTTCTAGCCATATTCATCTTATACAAGTTTAGAATGTAAATACCGTAATTTCCCAACTATTAGCCGCAGCTTTTACATTGATTTTGCAAACATTTCTTCAGCTATGAGGTTAATACACAGGGAGAGTTAATGTGGTATCAATATGATTTGTTTCTTTTAACTCGCATAAAACACCTGCGGTTTATACACAATGCGGCTTACAGTATATGCGGTACATTACTGTATGTAAGTTTAGAGGTATACAAGTGTCTACGTTTACATCTCCATGAGGGAGATGGTGAGAAGCACAGACCTGTTGAACTGTTGCTGCTGATGAGGATTCATCCTGTTCGCTCTACGGCTTTTGCGCCTGCTCCTCCATTATTCCTCCTTTACTTGAATGATTCCCAACTGACACTTAAAGTCTGGGCCAGGTCCCAAAGCCATCGTTTTGCCAGCGAGGAGTCTCCAAATCTTTGCCCGAGCATCTGCCGGTCTGACGTAAAGTACACTTTGGTCGGAAAGCTCATTTCATGTTCAACAGCAGGATCAGCCCGCAGTCTCTTAAAGGGTACAGACGTCATGAGGTTGGCAGTATACAGCTCACCATTAAAGTGATTCCTAATTGACAAATTGGACTGGGAAAAGACCTAAGCACCGTTAGTAGGCTAGTAGTTTCATTCAATAAACGTTCAATATGCTATGTGATATGTATTGTGTGACCCCCCCCAACTAGCAACTATCAGCTAGCCTTAATTGGAACTTAATGCTAGCCTTAACCTTCAACCCAAATCTTAGCCCTTTTGTAATCCTCACTGTCAACATAGTGTCAACAGATATCCATGTGTGTGTGTGTGTGTGTGTGTGAGAGAGAGAGAGAGAGAGAAATTTGGAATTAGTAATTGGGTTTCTTGGTCACTTGCAGCTGCTAGTTCATACCTAAATGATGCCATATACAAAACACACACATACACACACATTTTCATATGCATATCTCATTGAAGACAGTTAATCCAGTGCAGTATCACTGCTTTAACTAGAAATGCAATTCCAAGGAATTACCAGTGCATGAAAATGCAAAAAAATGTAGATATGGCTACTTAGGTGTAGCTAGGGTAAACATGGTGGTTGCATAGTTTAAAGAGAGTTGATGGTGTTAAGGTAGACATTTTAAAGCTTAAACATTCCAGTTCTAACTTAACTAATGATTTCTAACAGGTATTCTAAAATGTTGACTATGCTAACAATGCTAACCAGGTTGATAAGTTAACTTAGCTGATGATTTCTAGCAGTAATGTTAAAAATGCTAACTATGCTAACATTGCTAACTATGTTAACAATGCTAACCATGTTGATTAGCTAACTTAGCTAATCATTTTAGCAGTTGTGCTAAAAATGCTAACTATGCTAATAATGCTAACAATGCTAACTATGCTAACAATGCTAACCAGGTTGATTAGCTAACTTAGCTAATCATTTTTAGCAGTTATGCTAAAAATGCTAACTATGCTAACCATGCTAACAATGCTAACTTGCTAGTGAGGACTTTTATTTTGAAACAGTAGTTGCTAGGGTATCCATGGTGCCCACTATCAGGAATAAAGAAGTTACTGTAGTATAATCATGTTGGTTGCTATGGAAACTGTCAAAAACGCTTAGTTTTAATGGTTGCTATGTTGGTTGCTAGGTACATGGAAGTTTCATTTAGTTGACTGGAGGCATAGTTGATGATAACTGACAGTTGGAATGGTTGAACAGTTAAATAGTTGAGTAGTTTCAGTGGTTAAATGATTTAATAGTGTATTATTGCAGTGAGGACTTTTATTTTGAAACAGTTGTGGAAAGAGGAAACAGTTAACAGGATATGTAGTCTTCACAGAGAGATTGTATGCTTAAAGCCTGAGAGAGAGAGGGCTGCTGCAGGTGGGGCTGGCCACCTGGCATAAGATTCTAATTGCTTAACGACCCGATTGTGATGTCATAGAGGCCAATGTTAAGTCTATGGGGAAATTTTGAATAGTTTTTATTTAATAGTTCAAAAAGTATAAAAGTTACAAAGTTGAAAAATACATAGCAGCATTCCCCTATTTAAGACCTACGCTGCGGCGTTTGAATGAAGTTTCTAGGTAAAACGGTTCAAGCTGAATAGGAAAAATGAAATTGGTAAGCGGAATAATAATAATAAGAAGTCTTGGAAGAACAGTACAGTGCATTTTCATGCACTGTAATTACTGCGGATGAAAAAGAGCGCCATTGCGCTTATCTGTGCTCTGCTGTTTATACTGGACAATGGCTTGAGCGGAGGACCTGGAAGTGAACTTTTGAACCTTTCCCACAATAACAGCAATACAACTCTCTGTAATGCCGCTCAATGTTACCTTTAAGCCACCAGTAAGCAGGATTTAAAAGATAATGCCCTTATGCAGCCTGTTTATACAAGATACACTATCCGCAAAACCCGTCATAGCTCCACCATTACTTCCCCCCCCCCACCCACCAGCACTTTTAATAGGACTAGTTTGAAGTCCTGCCAGCATAAGCACACACTCGGTTTACCCTTGGTCAAGTTTAATGGGGTTAAAAATATTTCTGCATCGCCAGTGTACACATTCAGCATTTGTCTGGCGGATTTGGGTGATTCAGAATGACAGTTTCCGAGCGAAACTTGTCCATTAATTGGGCCGAGTCTGCTGCTGTTGCTGCTGCCGCCGCCGCCGCTCTGCTCCTGCTACTGCTACTCAAGGCAGTCACCTCATGCCATCCTGTGTGTGTGTGTGTGTGTGTGTGTGTGTGTGTGGATGTGTCTGTTACAGGCTGCAACAAGAGAGATGTAGAGAAACACATACACAGAGAGAGAGAGGGAAGGAGAGCGAGACGAGAAAGAGGGAGAGAGAGAGGAAGGCAGAGAGAGAGAGGGGGTGAGAGAGAGAGACAGAGAGAGAGAGAGAGAGCGACTCCCCCAGGCTCTGGGGGCGGGTTGAGGTGAGAGAGTGGCTGTGCCAAAGTGTGAACTCTCCTGCAGGCAACATCCTCCCCAGCCGCCTGACAACCCTCCACCCGCCCCCCCACCCCCCCACCACCATCACCTCCTCCACCACTGCCACCCACCACCCACCAGCGCCACTGTCGCCAGACACCCAGCACTTAAATAATGTATGTTTGGCTCCAGGCGTTGCATGCTACATTTTCTGACTGAGTAGACAGGGACCAGCGCAGGGGGATGTATAAGCCCCCCCCCCCCCAACCCCTCACCCCCCACCCCCCCGTACTTAGGCAAGCCTCCAACATCTTCATATTTCACCCCCCTCCAATAGCGTAACCCCTGGTTTGATTAAATTTGCGACTCTGTGTGGAGGATACCTCCGAGTATGACGAGGGAGGAGAAGATGTCATTTTCGGTCGGAAATAATAATAATAATACAAAAAAAAGCGCAGGTTGTGCCATTACTTTCGACATACCTTGGTGCAGGATAGAAGTGCTAAACGGCACTTTAAACGGCAGGCGTTCCCCGTTTTACCCTCCTCTGTGTGTAATCCTTTGTTTCTCTCATTCGGCAGTTTTGTTCCACGTTCGATTGGATTTTGATGGATTAATATGGTTGGGCAAGTGCTGTGAAAGGGTTTGTCTGCCGTTCCCCCCGTCTCTGCCAGCACAGGTCTGCATCAGAGGAGCCCGTGTGCTTCGCTCCCAGCATGATTTAGCTCAGTAATATATGTGCAATAACATTAGTGGCAATGACATAAGGCAAACTAAATAACTTTAATAATCCACTGTAATTGCTTTGATTTTTATTATGACTCAGCCGCCACTGCCGAGCTGCTTTTTTTACCGCCTTTGATAATCCAATATATTTTTTCTTTAATCTTCAGCCTGTGTGTTGTGCGAAATTAATTGAATATTGACAAGGAAATTTGCAAAACCTTGGTAAACAGCGTGTCACTGCTAAACTGATTATTTCCATCGGGTGGGGGGTGGGGGGGGGGTAGCATGCTCCATTTAGGAATGATTAAGTATCCAAACATGGTGCAGGATTCCTTGGAATTGCATCATGGTTTTTCATTGCCTTTGGGTTACCCTTGCCAAACAGGCAAGTCCTGGTTTTATTTGAAGGTAGCATGGCAGCGCTAAGCCCTCATTTATTATTTTCTGTTCTAGGAAACCCGCTTAATTTTTCCAAAAGTTTAACAGCCAGTCAAGGAATACAGCTTAATGGAATTGTTGCTGTAAGAGTTTATGAAAATTGTGAGTGTTGTTAAAATAAAATAACCGTGCTGTTTGTATATTTTGAAACAGACATTTCAGAATTAAAATGATCTCATTATTATGGAGTGCTTTTTTATTCGCTTGAGAGTGGTAGGTCAGACTGCCGTCAGTACCAAAGTGAGCAACGATGTTCTTAGGCCAGCTGTCTAAAGTAGGGTTCATCCAAACACCCCTGAATCTCTGGGCGTTGATTTGAGCGCCTTCTTCTCGCTTCTAGAAATGGTGTCACTGACTGACCAAAAAAAAAAAAATGAAGCCAGAAGGGAGTTCGGAGTTGAGGTGGGGGGCCTTGGCACCGGTGTTGGAGGGAGAAGTTGACTAACAGCTGTGGAGGCTTCCCCAAGGCTCCTCCAGGACCTCGCTGCCTGACACATTTACGGCTGCTGTGGGGTAGCGTGGCATCTCGATGAGCTCCTCCATACGCCTTCCTTCATACAGGCCCCTCTCTCAAATGCATAAACAAACATGTTTCATTCTTACGCCATTTCCGGTGGCACAGAAAACAACATCGAGCTAATGGTGACTTGGGCACAAATGATAGGTCCTACACTCTGATGAAGACGTGGTAAACGTCAAAACGTTAGTCCACTATGTTTGGCACCTTAATAAATATATAAACTTCACATCTGAGTTGCTCCGGTGAACCTTGATTCTTTACTACAGTTTGTCCTTTCCCGTTGACGCACCAGATAGTGATTCCCAGGAGCGCGGAGGACATTTTGCTTTTTTTATCTGTATAACAACTTTCTGTTGGCTTGAGTCTGGTTGAGGTTGTGTTCAAGAAAGCTACCCTGTTGTGTTAAACACCCTCTACAAGAAGAGACCAGACATATTGATGATAAAGCTGGTGAATGTCCTCAGGAATTCAATCCTCCGTCCACTGGAAGGAGAACTGAGCTCGGTTTTGGGCCGCACTTCAAATAAAACACAAATAATGTTTATTAAATTGCACTTGTGCTGTGGGTTTTCTAGAGGAAGACATTACTCTTCATTATCTCCATATTTCCTGCTCGCTGCAGAAGTGCATGGTGGTTGCAGCCGAGAGATCTGAGAGACGAGACGATGATGAAGGAAGTCTTCCCCCTGGCTCGCTATTTGTCTCCCGTTCTTCTTCTTCTCTCTCTCTCTCTCTCTCTCTCTCTCTCTCTCTCTCTCTTTCTCTCTGTCTCTCTCCGTCTGAGTTTCAGTTCACAAGACAGCTGGCGAGGAAAGCCAGACTACACCTCTGCTTGTCTCTGCCAAGAGAGAGAGAGAGGCCTGGCATCCTACCCCTGCTCTCCCAATAAACACACTGAAGAATCCCTCAGACAGACACACACACACACACACACACACACATACACACACACAGAGATACACACACACACACAGAGACACACACACACACACACACACACACACACAGAGAGAGAGACACACACACACACACACAGATATACACACACACACACACACACACTCAGAGTGAGATACACATAAACACAGGCACGCACACACACACACACAAAACCACAGCCACTTACACACTCTCTCAGGTTGGTTATGTTAGTCTGACTGCTTGTGTTGTGTTTTTCCTGGAAAGAGAGCCGCTGATTGATGGAGGCCCTTCTCGCTCGCTGGCTGCCTGGCTGATCCACAAACACGCGGGCTCGGTGTCTTCCCACATTCCCCCATTCAGCCAGACGCAGATCTAGAGCAGAGGAAATCATGTGCTAAAAGAAATCGACCCAGATCGTGCGGATATCCCTCTTCCAATCCACACGGCCGTTTCACTGTGTGATGCTGAAGTGGGAGGGGAAACAGGTGCCGATGACCCCGACTGTTGGTCTCTCACCTGGAGAATCTCAGTCCCACTACCGAGGGTGGTCAAGGTCAAGGTCATCAGACCAGCCTCATCCAGATCAGCTGTCACGCCTTCACTGCCTTGGCCAGGTTAGGACCCGTATATGTGGCGCTGTTCAATGGCAACACGCAGCAGCAGTTGGTACTTATCTCCTATACTGGTTCTCTTGGTCCCCCTTCTCTGCCAACGAGGGTATGCTTGCATTGTGGGTTGTCTGTTGGTCTTGACCTATTTGTGCGCAGAAAAGTATGAAAAGCCACCAATTGGATTTTTAAACAAAAGAAGTATGTATGTGGATTATCTGAGGCAGCATTCATCCATCCATCCATCCATCCATCCATCCATCCATTCATTCATTCATTCATACTGTATATTCATTCATTCATTCATCCATACATACATTCATCCATTCCATCCATTCATTCATTCATTCATCCATCCATCCACCCATTTATCCATCCATCCATACATCCATCCATTCATTCATCCATCCATCCACCCATTTATCCATCCATCCATACATCCATCCATTCAGTCATCCATCCATCCACCCATTTATCCATCCATCCATTCATTCATTCACTCATTCATTCACGGCAACTTGCAAAAAACTATCTTGTGTCTTTATTGCTGATGATGTGCCCTGGAACAGAGGGGGCAGGAGGAGGAGGAAGCCTCACCTGGATCACGTAGAGCTGGGCAATGCAGTATACTCGTCCACACTCAGGGGCGTTTCCCAACCTTTAAAGGGACACTTCACCGATTAGCATTAAGCTTTGTATCTTTTGAAAACCAGTCATGTTTTTGAATGGTCGTGCATCATTCCCTCAGTTTGCCTTGAGATGGGAGAAATACGGATTTCAATGAAACCCATGAGTACGACTTCCTGCTTTCAATGATGTAAATGATGTCAATGACTGGTTTTCTAAAGATACAAAGCTTAATGCTAATCGGTGAAGTGTCCCTTTGAATATTTGTGCTGAAATGTGTCCAAGCTCTATGGTCCAATTTCCTATAGATCAGGCTTGTTTCTGCCCTGCAGATGATTGCGTATACTGAGTAATGATGGCTGTAGAAGACTTCAAGATTAAAGCACTACGGTCTCCTCTTCTTTTAGAGTCCCGGGCATGATGCTGACAACTGGAGTGAGATCTATCTCTCTCTCTTTGATGGGTGTTTGTCTTTGCGACGTTGAGGGACGACAGGCGAGAGTGCCCAGCAGGCTAGTCTGGACGATGATGATGTGTCCGTCTGAGGTGGACAGACGTGGACGGAGAGCGAGAGGGCAGTGCGGGGCACTCAGGCACCTTGACTGCCGCCGGCCAGCACATCAGACCAGCCCAACCCAGATCAGCTGTCACACCTTCACTGCCTTGGTCAGAGCTTTAGCCTAGTGGACAAACACACTCCGACGTCAATACAAAAAAAGACCATTTCTTGACATCTCACTCCATTAGCTTACTAAATACAGTACATAACTTTTTGGTAACACTTTATAATAACTACACACAATTCATCATATGTTAAGCATTTGTTACCTATTAGTCAATGGTTTGTTCATCATTAATAATACTAAATACAGTACATAACTTTTTGGTAACACTTTATAATAACTACACACAATTCATCATATATTAAGCATTTGTTACTTATTAGTTAATGGTTTCATCATTAGTAATGTATTGTAATAGTGTAGTAAGCATTAACAAGGCAAACATTTGTTTAGTAACAATAGTAATACGTATCAAAGTGACGAGCATGTCTCAGTATCTAAAGAAGCTATTGCCTTTTCTGAAGTTCCTCCCTGGCCAGACCACCGTCTCAGTTCCAAGTGGAAAGAACACAAAGAGGAGAAAGAGGTGTTTGAGCCCAGAGCTTACCACAGGTAGTAGATCTGCTGAAAGTCTGTCTGGGCTGTTTGTGATGGGACTTGCCACTTCCCATGCAGCCACTCCAAAATAAAAAAAGTCTCTTTTCCGATCTGAGCCCGGGCGCTTGTGTGAAGTCTCTCCCTAGCCACTCTCTTCCCCACTTTTGCTTCTGGAGAGCATACATTCTGAAACATGCTAAATCCCACCTCAAATCCCACCATGGAAGCTCCAACAAGACTCCGAAATGTAAGTCTAAGCCCTATTATTGGGGCCGCTAATGCTTGTGCTGGATGGCGAATCACGGCAAAGCCAGCGGCCATAGAAGAATTAGAAATAAATATGCGCCGAGACGAGATAAATATAGCGAGTGGGCAAATCTGCCACCAGAGCGCGCGTGTGTGGAGGCGCAATTTGCAAGCGACAGGGAGGAATTTTGAACAGCTCTATTCGGTAATTGACGGATTAAATTCAGCGGCTATGGATCCGGTTAATATGTGCTATAATTTAGGCAAGGGGAAGAGAGATGGGGAAGTGTTGGGGGGTGGTGGTGGGGAAGGGGGGGCAACTCTATCAATTTTTTTGGCATATTTTAGAGCCAATGGACTCCCCGACTCAGAACACCTCATTTCAAGAGCCCCTCCATTAGCCACACGAGGGGAAGGAGGAAGCCGACCAATCTACTGGCGGTGCTCGCTCTATCGCCGTGTTTATCTGTCTATTTATTGACTGGTGGGCTTTCCCCGGCACTCAAAATTAGGGATGGCAAAGTGGGAAGCTCCACACACACACACACACACACACACAGCTTTGGCAGAGGACGGATTTCCGGGCTCAGCCCTTTTGAAGTGTAAGTCTATGTGTAAGATCATTTGCGGGAGCTCCGGAGGGAGCAGGGGAGGGAAAAACGGCAGCAAGCGCTCTGTTGCGTCTCTGGTGCCGCCACCCGCCACCGCCGTTCGTATCTCATCTCCATGGCAATGGGTCTGATCCCTGCTTCCCACCTCGTGTCGGAAAATCCCTCCGTTTTTAACCCAAAACTTGGAGCAGATTTTACAGTTTGTCGTCTTCTTTTTTTTTTCTTTTCTCAGTCAGTGACGCCTTCCATTTGGGTTTGGAGAAAAGATGCTAATGTGACTGAGACCGCGCCAGATTTCGCCAAAACTTCAAACCGGTTACAGCATGTATTCAACTGGTATATTGACAAATATAATGAACTCTCTTATATTAAACATGTCTTAAATTCCTCTAGTTGCCTACTCCCTCAACCCACTCTAAGTTAATGTATCGTAGGGCTCATGCTTTGACTAGCTGAGATAGCACGTCTAAATACTTAAAGTAGCATAATATTGGAATTCCCTTTTCCATCAATGGATAATGTACTGGGTAGCCATTTGAGTGCTAAGGAGGTACCCAATTTGTCTGAAACTGATTAAAAAGGTCATGCCCCTATTACACAGTGCATACATTTCTCATGTACATCAGCAATATCAGTCTCCATTCTCCTTATTGTGTGTCAGGATGGGAATCTGAATGTGAAGCCATTATTTCAAGGTAATAGAAACATATTCATCCACTCTGGTACATGGCTCTTAGGGTGTAGAATAAGCAACACAGTACTCCCATACTTAAGTGAATGGACTTAGATTCTTTCATTTTGATCATCCACACTGGTTCTTGTTTATTTAAACTTTGAATAACTAACATGGTAGTTATTCCAAAAGTAGTTTGAAAGGATCTCGAGTATACTAATGTCATGTCACATACTGTATGTCATTCACACAAACATTTACTAAACAGTGAGAGCAGTGACAGCACATCAGCTGAATGGTGAACTACTGTAGGCCCTCCTTAGGAGCTATGGCGAGAAAAAAACTTCTGAGTTATCTTATCTATATTTATAGAATAGTTTCTACTTAGTTACTACTAGTAATAGTAACACTTAAAAGGTCTCTTGTTGCCTTGATATCAGTAAAGTTTTCTGAGATATTCCCTTTCCTCTCTGCCTTGTATGGGAACATGATATGGCCTTCATATTCACACACGTCTATCTTTTAGCTCCTGGTGCATTGTGATTCTGCTGTATCTCTGTGTGGCAGGCCAAGCACAATCCAAATCTCTTTCCCCCTTCTCTCTCTCTCTTTCTCTTTCTCTTTCTCTCTCTCTCTCTCTCTCTCTCTCTCTCTCTCTCTCTTCGTCCCACTCTCTGTGGATTGTACCCATCCTTTTGGGCAAAGGCAATCCCCCCCCATCCCATCCCAATCCCAACACACACACACACACACACACACACACACACACACACACCTCCCGCCTCATCTGATGGGGGGAGCCTGATTAAGACATCAAACACAGAACTCAGCTTAGATCAAACCTCCTCCAGCACCCCAAGGAGGAGTCCGTCCCCATGTACACTCTAGGAGAGGCAAAGAAAGTGAGGATGAAACAGAGGAGAAGAGAGAGAGAGAGAGAGGCTGAAAGAGAAAAACACAAGGAAAGAAAGATGGAGAGGAGAGAGAGAGAGAGAGAGGGAGTTCTGTGTTCCATATTCCCCGCAGCCAGAGATTTGCTTGCTCCCAACAGTGGAGCTCTTCCACATTAGTATCTCACCAGCCGGCCGTCAACTCCTCCGGGGGTTTGTGTGTGCGCGCACGTGTGTGTGTGTGTGTGTGTGTGTGTGTGTGTGTGTGATGAGTCAGTGGTGTGTGCAGTCCCCACATCGCAGGTGCGTCCGTAGCCAGCGCTTGCGTTGCTGTAGGGGCCCTACACATGCCACTGCCCCCTACCCACTGCCAGCCTTGCCCCATAGGGGCTCCAGCTCCAGCCAAAATCCACTCTAACGTGCCTCAACGCACACACACACACACACACACACACACACACACACACACACACACACTCTCTCTCTCTCTGTGTGTCTCTGTCTCTCTCTCTCTCTCACTTCAGTCACTCTCCATTCTCGAGAAAAAAAGAGAGAAGAGCTTTTTTTTTTTTTTTTTTTTTTTTTTAGTCTCCTGGGGGATCAAATTGCAAAAGGCAGTCAGTATGCTTTAAGTACAGTAGTGGAAAGACTTTTCCCAACTTAGCATGAGAGACATGAGAGACATGAGAGGGGAAAAAAAACCTGTACACTTTCGATATGCATGAAATGTGTATAGTATCATTTTAATTCGGTGGCATTTTCTGCTAATTAAACCCTAACGTTGCGATATTATTAATGTTTTTATTTGGCAAATCAGTAAATGTGCATGAGAAGGTTATTACTTTTGCTCGTTTTATTTAGAAAGGCTAAATGAGATCTGTACCCCACAAACCCCCCAAAACATCGTAAACCATTTTATTCATTAGCTAAAGATGATTAATAAACCCTTCAATACCCATTTCAAATCTGGAGTGTGTCTGAGGTGTGTGATTCAAATGCCCTATTACAACGCCAAATATACCCTCATTATCACCAACATTATTTTAAATGCAATATTTTGGTAATCCCCGCTAAGCCAATGGCTTCAACTCATCCATATGTATTTCCGACTCAATGAGATTAGGTGAGATTAGGTATTCCCTGACACAGTCATTATGCTGCCGTAGCAATGCTGTATTAGTTCAAATGTGTATTACTAATGTTTGTATTACTGTTAAACAGCAATTTCCCCCTCACAATCGTGTCCCAGGAATGTCAAAGGGGAATATTTTCTTTTCTCAGTCTCATTGTAGTAATGTATATTTTATGTCATTAATGCATCGTAAGCATTTCATACACTGTTGCGTGTATCAATCAACAGTTAAACGCCATACTCTATGTGATATGTCTTTGAAATGCAAAGTTGCTCCTCAACGTCCTAATGATTAATCCGTTCCAAAATGAGTTACCTGTCACTTCATGGTTTGTACCAGCACATTTCTGGCGGTCTAATCTTGATAAAAAGCTATGGAATGGATAGAGAGAACACCCTTTAGAAAATGGGATGAATGAACATCCTTTGAAGCAAGGGTTTAACAAAAAAAAATAGCCGCCATAGACACGCGATCATATATGATGAAACATTTTCATTCACTGTCAGCCTATTCAAGAAGTCCTATCATTTATTAATTGGCCAATAAGATTGTGTGTGTGTGTGTGTGTGTGTGTGTGTGTGTGTGTGTGTGTCAGGGATTGTGTGTGTGTGTGTGTGTGG